>NC_089593.1:73936489-74136489 GCF_019320115.1 Miscanthus floridulus
AAACGGTTTCAAGTGATTCTCACTTTTTTGCCTACGAATGTGAATCGCTGAGAACATGGTTTCGTGGTGATTATGATTCTGTAGCCAAATGGTTTAGCAATTCTGATTCACCATCTGAAACGTTTAGTGACAGAATCTGGATCTGCAACGTTTCTACGAGAATTTGAATCCTTACCAAACGGACCATAAAGAAACGCTTAATTCCGAGATTTGAAACGGATGATGGACCACTAGAAAAGGTTGTCGATTGTCCTCGTCCTGAAAATTCTACATAAAAGAAAAAAGAAAAGTGGCATGTATTATGAGGTATAATTTTATCACTGATTTTCGTACCTAGATATAGATAGACTGCCTCCAGTTACTTTTATTAAATAGCGTTTCGGACAGGAAAATGAAACCATACATCGAAGTCTAATTAGTCACTCTAATATTTACAGTACTTTACCTAGATACCGCCTCCGGTTACTCTAATTTTGAATTACATAGTACAATGTAAGCGCTCACAACACGCATGCACACTCCCTTTATGAACACACGTATATATAACCCTACCTCTATGAGCACCTTCGAAGGATTGACTCGCGATTCACGTAGTCACCACAGGCGCCTCGCTGTCGACGGTGACATCGCCTACCACTGATAGCATAGCGCCGTTAAATCCTGAAATAAATCTAGGAAAATACGAGCATCCTTGCCAAGTCGAGAACTTAAACCCGGGTGTGTAGATTTCATCACAAGAAATCCAATCAACTGATCTATAAGCCAGTTACTTTAATTTTAGATGGCCTTTTAGACAGCCAGATGAAACTATGCGGATCTTGGTGCACTCATGTATATTTATTTGACTGGAGAGAGCACTAGCAGCCTGTTCGGCTGGTGCTGATACGACCAAGCGAACATGCCGTAGATTTCCCGCTACTGGACAGAGAAGTTACTCAAGCTTAGTTGGCTAGCCAGGATAGCTCTTAAACATGAACTAAACACACCCATACTGATTGTTTCCTGCTAACTGAATTCGACATGAGTGCGATCCTATATTAAAGCCTTATTTAGTTCCTCCACCTAAAGTTTAGTCCATATCCTGTTTGACATATGTATGAACTATTAAATATAGACTAAAAAAAGCTAATTGCACAGATTGTGACTAATTTACGAGACGCAATTTTTAAGTCTAATTAGTCCATAATTTGATAATGTTGCGCTACAGTAACTACAGTTGCCATATGCTAGTGATGAATTAAGTAGGCTTAATAAATTTATCTCGCGGAGTACTGAGAAATTTATTTTATTATTACTGTCTGAACACTTCCATGTGACACCCCTAAACTTTCCCATGCAAGTCCGGGAGATGGCTTGTACAAGGAACCAAGTTAAAAAAAAGGATGGTTTATATTTCCATTGGTGGCATTTTTCCATGTTCAGGCGAAGCATGCACGTTGATCGCACAAACGAAGATTACGACTGATCCATCACGTTAAGAAGAAGAAGAAGAAGAAGAAGAAGAAGAAGAAGAAGAAGAAGAAGAAGAAGAAGAAGAAGAAGAAGAAGAAGAAAGTAAAGGGCAGCCAGCAAACAAACAAGAAAAGCCGAGGTGTCGGCATCACAGATATTCCGCCTCCCCTACCGAACCTGACCCGGCCGGGGGGCGTCAGCAAGCACTCGCAAGACGCAACGCCGGGCGGGTGCGGGACGAGGAGTCCAGTCACCGAACCAGCAGCCACCAGCCAGGCAGGCAGCAGTTATCTTGGCACTCAAGACTCCTCCCTCTCCCAGTCTCCCTGGCTGGCTCCCTCCCGTGTACATACACAAAAAAACAAAAAGCCCGGTCAAATCTACGCGCAAGCACGGTCAAAGATCGGCGAGAGACCGAGTAAAAGCGCCGGTCCAAGACGCGCCCCGTCCCCCATCGGAATTTTTTTAATTTTTAATCCTTTTTAAAATAATATTTTAATACTAATCCCAAAAAAAGTATTTGCAAATCTGATCCTTTTGGTCGCGCCAGTGTGCCTGGCGCGACTGTACCATGCTGGCGCACCACCATGGTAATCATGTTTGACCGATGCTGGCATGGCGTACCGTGGGCCCCGCCCTGTCGCGCCAGCGACTCAGGCGCGACAGAGCTGCCGCGCCAAGCAGGCTGGCGCAACAGGCCGAGTTAGGTTTTGGCTTGCCTGGCCTATTTCTTTTGTCTCTCTCTGTCGCTCTCGCTCACCCACGTCCGCCCCCGACGCTGCGCGCCGCCGCCACCCCACGAGCAGCCGCGCCACCCCGGCCCCTCCCACTTTGTGCACCCTCTGTCTCCCTCTCTCTCTCTCCATCTTCCTCCATTCCTGAGTCGGTTAGGGAAGAAGAGGGCGCAGCCTAGGCGTCGTCGGCGCCGGGATGCCTCCACCGCCACCTCTGGCCGTCCACGCCGTCTCCGGTCGCCGCAGGGGAGTTGAGCGGCTGCTGCTGCTACTCCCTCTCTCGTCGTGACGTGCCACAGGCATACGGCCCCAGGAGAGGTGGGCGCCAGTTGGTCGTCCGTGGAGTCACGTAAACAGCCAGGTTAATCTTTCCCCCCTCGATTTCTTGATTTCTTGCCTCATCAGTTCCATGACTAGGGTTAGAAAATTAGGGATGGTGTGAATGTTTTTATCGTTGCTTGTTGTTATTTGATGCATAGATTAGGTTTAGGATATACTCTGCCCGTGGATTGGACGTAAACTACGTGTTGCATGGACGTAGGTAGTTGATGCATGGTGGATTTAGATTGGTATGTTTGTTGTCTTTGGTGACATCACTGTGAAGTTTGAGTTATTGTAGTGTATTAGTGAATGGATATGATTTATTTTCGAAATGCGTAGTTCATGTGTGGTTGATGTGTTGGTTCGTATTTTGTAGATGGATCGGTTAGTGCGAATGTTTCATGGTGGCAAAGTGAAAGCAAACGGGGAGTTCAAAAGCATGCACGAACATGTTGAGTTCTTTAGTGGACCTCCTACCTTTGATGGTTTGGTTAGCAAGTGCCGGGATAAATTTGGGTGGCCACTAAGTTTCAGAGGCAGATTTGACTGTGGGAAGGAACAAGCACATTATGTGTTGATGTGTTTGTCATGTGAGGATGAATGGAAGAACTACATAGAGGTTGTCAAGAGTAGCAGTGTTAGGTGCTTGGAAGTTGTTGTGGAGAAGGGGTCTAGCCGAATTGTGGTGGTTGTGGATGTTAATGTGGATGTGGAGCCCGTAGAGAACCTTACCCAAGACGAAGAGTTGCAGGCGGTTGTCGTTAGAGAAGTTGATAGGTCATGTGAGCCCAGTGCCTTGAATGATGATTTCAATGAAGAAACGTTTAATGAGGATGATGGCAACAGAGATGGAACACATGATATGGATGACATATCGCAAGGATCGGAGGATGATGAAGTTGGTGTTGCCTCCACGGACGAAGATGACTTTACTTCGGGGCCAAGTACTTTGAATGATGTGTTGGAGGATGAGTACATGTCTAAGCCTAGTAGCGAGGACAAAAGTGATTGTTGTGAGGGAGGGTTTCCGGATGCAATAGGAGTCCTAGCTGATGGGTCATTGAGAATGGAGTACAATGACGTTGAATTGAGGCAATTGAAGGTTGTCCAGGTGGAGGTACCCTCGGTATCAAATTTCATGGACATTAGTATGGTTGACCAGGCAATATGTGATACCGGTGTTTACACCAAAATTTGGAAGGAAAGTCATAGGGACCAAGAAGCTCCCATGATCGTATCATCAAGGGATCAGTTGCGGGCGGATCAGAAATAGCAGATTCAGATGCAAAATCTAGGAATCGGCTTTCTTCGGATAGCGCTAGCAGATGACGACAGAGGCTATGATCGGCATTGGGACAAGACATGCTGGACTCTACAAAAAGGAAAAGATTAGAGTCCAAGTTATCTTAAATTAGGAATGTTTTCATTTTATGCCAAAGGTTGTAACAAATCGTGCTCGAGTAGGGTTCATGTTTAGGCTCCGGGTATAAATACCAAACCTCGGCTATTGTAAAAAGACAATCAATCAAATACAAGTCAATTACTTTTTCGGCTCCAGCCACCCCTTAGGAGTAGGAGTAGAGTAGACCCCCACTTTTTCGGCAAGTACGGCTGCATCGATCCGGTCGACCCCCACTGCGGCTCTGGTATAAGCTAGTTATCGACTCTTGCCTAATTCAAGTATGGCCTGTGGATTCTGCCTCACACCCCACTGCTTGAATTGGACCAAAGTCAAGTTATCGGCTCTATCTTAGAGTGGTAGTCTTTGGTAGATTCATTAAGTTACCGATATTGCTTATTGCTTTCATTGCTTATCTAATTACAGAAATATTACTCTGCCCGATTGAGATTGATTTAGATCGGCCTTATATCTTATTTGACTCATCGTTTGCTAATCCAAAACTGATCTGATCTACACTTTAAACGATGAGCTATGTTTTTCATCGGCTATTTTATATCAATCTTAATCGTGCATAGCGTGTGGTTAAGGCATGTTCGATCTTGAGTAGATCTATCGGTTAGCGAGAACTGTTTCATGGCCCGTTATCACGGCATGTGGGATTCTGCCTCTCACCCCACTGTTAGCACCGTGGAGTGGGGATCGTTAGTTGGTAGATCCGTTCATGAGAAGGCATGACCTTAACTGTGCGCTATGCCTGAATCGGCTGTTTAGCCGATATCGAGCACTTTCATGAACAGTTCACATCACGAGACCGTTGAAGTAGAGATAAGTTGAAAGATGTGTTAGCCCCATGATCTTATTATTGTATTACGGCCTGCATGATTCTGCCCCATGCCCCACTGATATTAGTAATGAGTTAGGGTCGTCGAGTCTATTGTTGTTTCTATGGCCTGCATGATTCTGCCTCATGCCCCACTGGTCATGGTGATAGATGAGATCTAACATGTTCATTAGATTTATTTTTATTAAATGGTTAAGTGATGTTGAATTGTTTCTTTATATAAAAACGAGTTCGGTTACTCGTAATCATTCGCTCAGCATGGACCAATCATCATTGATATCTTATTGCCATTGATTAACATTTGTTTGAATGATATTTATCTTGAATGATAACCGATTCTTCTCATACGACTCCATGAGCTCTAACTGACTCATTCTCATGAATATACTGGAATCGGCTATTTAGCCGATTTCCTTTCATATCAGCTCTCATAGCCGTACATTCGGGACTGTCTGGCAACACCGGCAAGTTCCGCCCTTAATTACTGATGAACTTTCTCTCCTTGACAATTGCAGGGTCAAATTCACTGGCACGCCTTGGGAGGATTGTGTAGGATCGACCACCCCTGCGCTGAAGCTAGGCGGATCTGCTCCATCGAGCGGACCCTTCCGGCTTGGTGCGTGTGTCCTCGGCACGGGACGAAATTCTGTGTCGACACACGTTTCTAGCACGCCCGGTGGGACCCCACAATCGTCATGGTAGCTCATAACAACAGTGACATCCTTATGCTACATTATGAAGATCTACCTGATGGAGATAAAGATGTCATCAGCAAAGCTATAGAAGAGTTTCAGAACAAAAGTTTGTTGTCCTACACCAAAACACGCGACAACATGATTGTTCAGAAATTTTCACTACCAAGAGTTCTGTTACACGGACAGACAGACACGACTAAAGCTAAAGACAGGCGTTTCTTTGAAGAGGTTGTAGACAAATCTATTCGAGATGCCATGTCAAGTCCAACGAAGCTTTCGTGGACGTGTTCCACAACGCCATGAAAGAGGCGATTCATGGATTTCCAGTTGGTCAAGGTGGACCAACTTATTACAATATTCCAGATCCGTCTACCCAAGAGACTAATCAAGTTGGTACCAGCCATCAAGAAGCAGTACCAGCTGGTAGTGGTGATATTCAGACAGTTCAGGGATCTTCTGAGCAAACTCAAGGAACTGCTACGAATCAGACGCAGTACAGTTCTGGACCACCAGTACAGCATGTACAACAGCCGACGGGGCAAAGTCAGAACCAGGTGATCAATTTTGGTACATCAGGCCATATACCATCGTCGGCTCAAAAAATAGCGCCATCAATTCAAAAGATCCGTAGAGATATAGATCCTTATGTCTATAATCAGAGACTTCAAACAGTAAGCCAGCAAAAGACCCAGCAGATTGAAATTCTACAAGGGTATCATTATGGCACAGATTATAACACCCTCCACATGATCCCAAATCCAGGATATCAAGGCACACGGGATTTCAACCCACAGATGGGTCAGCAGGTGTAGAGAACTCCAAATTCAAATGCTGATGAGTTGCTGCTAAGGGTGACCGAGATGATGAAGAATCAGTTCGGTCTGAAGCTAAAAGGGTTGACCTTTTCGTACAAACGTCCATATCCAGAATGGTATGATTTGGTCGCTCTTCCAACAAATTACATGCTCCCAGAATTCGCTAAGTTCACTGGCCAAGACAGTACAAGTATGATAGAACATGTCAGTCGGTATCTTACACAATTGGGTGGGCATTAGTTGAAGACGCCCATTGAGTTCGTTTCTTCTCCTTGTCCTTATCAGGGCCAGCCTTCACTTGGTTTTCATCATTGCCAGTCAATTCCATCGCCAATTGGGCTGACCTAGAGAAGAAGTTTCATACATATTTTTACACTGGCACTGGAGAAAAGAAGATTACCGATCTGACAACCATAAGATAGAGGACTAATGAATCGGCCATTGAATTTCTTTAGAGGTTTTTAGAAACTAGGAACTTGTGCTTCTCCTTGAACTTGGCCGATGATCAACTAACTGCTTTAGTTGTTCAAGGAATGCTGCCGATGTGGAAAGAAAAACTGCTAGGATAGGAATTTGACAACTTGGGTCAATTGGCTCAACGAGTGGCAGCGCTTAATAGCCAATTCTAGAGCATACGCAGAGATACCCGATTCTAGAAGAGTACCTCAGTGGCCGAAAGCTTACGATCCATATTCAGTCGATGACGGCTATAAAGATGAAGAAGAAGAGGTTGCTGCAGACGAATGGAATTGGGGCGAGAAGACAGTGATGGTGCCAAATCCTTAGGGAAGAGGAGTTGAGGAGAGTTACGACTTTGATGTCACCAAATCGGACAAACTCTTCAATGTATTGCTTGAGAAGGGGCAGATCAAGTTGCCCGATGGTCATATCATGTTGCCCCCTGATCAGTTGAAGAACAAGAAGTTCTGCAAATTCCATAACGCTACTTCTCATTCCACTAATAAATGCAGAATCTTCAGGCAGCATATACAGAGAGCTATTTAGCAAGGGAGGCTCAAATTCGATACACCTCGAAAGATGAAAGTCGATGATAATCCTTTCCCAGGAGATCAAAACATGGTTGATGTTGGGATGTTTAAAGAAAAAACCAAGGTCCTAACATTGACCAAATCGAGAGAAACTGGAACAGTCGATCCCAAGATGCAAATATCGGCTAATGAGTACAGAGAGATTAGAAGACGTCGTGCCAAACAAAAGAGCCAATACGAGCAGGGGAAGATGTCAAAAGCAGAGACGTTAAAGCCGCGGGTCACATCTCGGATTCTATTGAATAAATGGCAGCGGTAGAAGGAAAAGGATTATCAGTGTTGGTTGAAAGATCAAGCATATCAGCATCAATTAGAAGAAGAGAGGTATGAAAGGGAACAAGCTGAATTACATTGGAATTGTCCCTTCTTTAGACATTGCTGGAATGAAGGTTTGAAGTTGCCTACCAGACACGACTGTCCAGAATGTAGCAATCAATATCGGGAGTATAGGCAATCTCAAACCAACCACCGGTCTATCCATGCTCAAGATGCATATCATCAAAACAACATGGATCGGCGCTTAAAAACAAAAGTGTTCATGATCGGTTGGGAAAAAGAGTCATTGGTCAGGACTGGGCTGATCATGAAGAGGAAGGCACTGAAAGAAGATATACATGGTAGGAAGGCCAGTGGTGCCCAGGAGATTTGACGAGAAGCCAAAAGAGGAGGGTGCAGCGCCTAAGGAACAGAGAGATGGAATAGGCTCAGGCACCCGGTAAAACTCAAGTATGGCGTACCAAGCAGATAGCCAATAAGAGACAACCATCGGCTAATATCCAAATGGCTTTTCTGTTACCATCAGAATTCAGAGCTCCGGCAGATCAGGAAGTTTATTCAGACTTCGATGAGTCAGAGTATGAAGAGATGGTTGCCAAGTTAATGGTTGTGCAGCAAGCAATATTTGATAAGCCAGTCAAACATCGGCACTTAAAGGCTTTATATATGAAAGGTTTTATTGATGGGAAGCCGATGAACAAGATGTTGGTGGACAGAGGTGCTTCTGTCAATCTTATGCCATACACCACTTTCCGTAAGCTTGGCAAGGGACCAGGAGATTTGCTTGAGACCAACATGATGCTTAGAGACTTCGGAGGAAATACATCCAAGACTCAGGGGGCAATAAACTTCGAGCTGACAATCGGGAGTAAAACTATGCTCACCACGTTCTTTGTCATTGATGGGAAAGGATCATACAATTTACTCCTCGGTCATGATTGGATTCATGTGAATTGCTGTATACCGTCGACCATGCATCAGTGTTTGATTCAATGGCATGGAGATGATGTCGAACTGGTTCGTGCTGATGAGTCTGTAAGCATCGCAACAACCGATCCAGTCTTTTGGGAACTAGGAGATTTCGAGTGTTTTTCTGGCAAGTCATGGGAAGGAGGCTTCATTAAGATCAGCAATGAAAGCCAACAGTAGATGCAAGCGATCGGCTCTGAGAGTTTATTTTAGTAAAAAAGGTTACGACTTCACATCGGCCATTGGAATAAAGGAAAACAAACATTAGTTATGAGGTTTAGGCCGATGTATGAATGCTAGATAAGGCGGTGAAAATCGGAGTTAATGGATTTGAACAAGTTATGTTTCACTTAACAGGATGTTCGACCTGGGTTGATTGCTCATTCGACCTTTGATGTGAAAGTTTCTATGGTACATTATCCTAACACCCGGGCAACATTCGATAGCCGATTCATTCTCGGCTCTAATAGCCGGTACCGTAAGGGTATCACCTCTAGTTCAAAAGATGAAAATCTTCAAAGACAATAAAAGCCGATACGATATGTATCGCCTATAGAGCAAAAAAACAAAAGATAGAAACAGTCATACACAAGAGCATTGTACTGAGGTGCATTCACGGAAAGAACAAGAGTCTTTGTTCATCAGGATTACCCTAAGTACAAGCTAATCAAAGACCTTGTTCACCACATCCTACGCGGATGTGATGTCCACAATGGCCTCCGCTGCCATGATGAATTCTTCGAGCAGGTCTTCGTGCTCCTCAGGACCATCACCAGTCGGGAAACCAACCTCCATGGTGTGAAGATCGTGCCCGGTCTGGACTTGCACTGCAGTTAGAGCCACTAATGCGCCGTGGTGAATGCCGTGAAGGGCAACCTCCTGGATACGGGCCGGGATATCTTGGAGATGAATGTCGATAGAGGAACCCAGGGCATTGACAGTGTCCACGGCTGCATTCACTGCCAGTTGGAGAGATTCCAACTGTGTTGTCAGGGCTGACAATCACAAAACAAGAAAAATACCAAAATAAGAGTAATGAAAAATAAGAGTAATGAAAAATCAGAGTAAGAGGCCTTCATGGAATTCATCTTACTCGCCACCATGGCGTCTGATTCGGCCAGTCGCGCTCGGACGGCGCTGGCCTCCTCCTTGGCTGCATGAAGGGCGGCCTGAGAAACCTCGAGGCGAATCTCCAATTGGCTGTTCTCCCAAGTCACCCCAGAATAACGATTCTGGGCCATCCTCCACTCATGAAGGTAGCGCCGAGCGTCGTCTCCATTATAGGAGTAGGAAGAATCCGACGACGAAGCTGGGACGAAAGATGCGGCGTCAGAAGGCCCGCCGGCCCTTGAGAGAGGACGAAGGCTGTCATTCACAACAAACCTGCAGGCGAGTTAGAACTATTCATCATCATGAACAAGAAATGTTGATCTCACCTCATGTGTCAGAGACACTGGTTCATTGGCATACTCTCCTCCAGGATTTCCTCCGCCGCGCGCTTACCTCAGTTATCTTCGCCGGCCATGGAGAGCGATTGGATCTATGAAAGGGGGAAAGAGAACCGCTACAGGGTTTCGACAGGCGGAGGAGAGCGGAGAAACAATTGCGAGTAAGGATGTATTCGAGGCCGAAACCACGAACCGGTATTTAAAGGCCTGAAGCGAAGGGACGGGCACCTCGGGACGTGTAAAAGGCAACAGCAATTAATGGAAGGTGAAGCGCCACTTCACTAATGCTGATGGGAATACAGCGCTGAGCAACTGAAAGGCAGGAAATCGAAGGGTTCTCTTAATAAAAGCCGTGTTTTCAGACTTGGTTAAACTAAGGGCTTGGATCGGCTGTATCAAATCAGCTCTTTAGCCGAAGAAGGAAGCATGAGTAAACAACGGAGAATATGATCGGTTCTACACAAGATCCGCGATGACATGCAGATCTCGAGTCTAGGGCACCATGGGTCGCTCTCGGTATTTCTAGTCAAATGACATCATCTCCCGTAGGCTACTGACTTCTCCAGCTGATCTAGAAATGCTCTCGAAGACACACTTATGACGACCAAAAAGCGAGACAGCCGATATGGTCACCTAATCAGGGGAAACCTTATCGGTTCAGGCATTGCGCGCCAGGTACATTTTGGAGACGCTGGGAGGAGGAGAAGGATTCAGCAGATCAGTGGGGAATATTTGAAGGAATATTACCCTAACATTTGGATTAATACTCAACGACCAATTCGCTTGACTGACAGCTCTAATGGCCGATACCAGAAAGGTATCGCTGCTGGTGCGAAAATGGACCTAGAAGAGTAAAAGCTGGTACAATGCGTATCATCCGTGGGGGCAAAGCAAGCATAAACAAAGTAATGCGCATAGTGCCAAGATAGGAAAATTATCAGAATTGGCAACACTCATGAAATCCTCAACCAAGAGCTCCTGCTCCCCAGGGTATGCTGCGTCTGGAAAACCATGGGGAAGAAGCTAAAGATTTTGGCCTGAACGGGCTTGGGCGGCAGCCAACGCCGTGGCAGCGCCATGATGAACGCCATGGAGGGCAACCTCCCTGACACGATTCGGGATGTCATGCAAGCGAACCACCGGAACGGCACCCCTGGCATTGACAAATCCCGCCGCATGATCCATAGCTGATCGAAGGCTCTCCAGTTGGGCAGATAGATCTAAAAGATTCAAAGGGGGTGATCAGAGTCTTGGAGACAAAATTGAAAAGAAGCAGAGGTTACGACAGGTATCTCACCCGCAATTCTGGCCTCAGCCTTGGCCAACCTATCCTCCACCGAATCGACCATAGGAGGTGATCGACATCGAACCATGGCCAGGGTTGATTCTGCGAGGGATAGACACTCAGTGAGACTCTGGCCATGTCGATCAATGGAGGCAAGCAGATCATCATTATCAATCTGCCTCATCTGATGGCAAAGGGGCTGGCGGCAAGCCGTCGACGAGGAAGGCCCTGAAGGCCGAACGGAGTCGGCCCTATTCCCCGAGGCAGCGGAGGCATCATGGGATATACCCTCCTAACAACGAAGGTGCTGATGCGATGATGCAGATCCGATGAAGACCTTCTCTGGAGACCTCTTACTGTTCTCCATGATCTCTGACCTACGGGAAAGCAGGAACTATGCTAAGGGTGCCGAAGGTTTGAGGCAAAGTGAGTTATCCTTAGATCCACTGCCGAGGCCCGTTTATATAGCCCAGGAAGGCGAGAAGATAGATTTCGCCAGGGGTGTGAGTTTGGAATCAGAAACGGAAGCGGAACGGCACTCCGGAAGTTCAGGAGACGAATAACGAAGAGATAACAGATTCGGACTTATTGCTTCCTCAAATTACAAAAGATCTAAAACAACTTTGGAGATTTTACCAGAGATCAGTCTATCCAGTTTATTTGGATTGAAGGGAGTCCGGGCCCCCAACAAGGCCGAAGTCCATCGTGAGGCGAGTCGACGTTGGCCCATTGCTAACATTATGCCCAAGGAGAGAGAAAATCGCCCGCCTAAACATAAATTCAGCCGATTTTTCGATAAATCAGAAAACTATGGGGAAGAAGCCTGTGGCTTTCCCTGTGGGCATTCAGTGGAGCAAACAAGGGGAAGGTGTCCACACATTTTAGCCCTTGCAAACACTAGGACAACTTTGCGAGCATGGAGAGAAGACTCAGGTGATATCACAAGAATTCACCTAACTGTAACAGCTGATCCTCTTGCTCGATGGGGTGCTAGAATGAGCGACACAATCACCCTATGCACAAGAATTCTCCTAACCACTCAAGATCTGCATAGCAAAGGGATAAACCATGGAGGATCCAGCGGGATCGGAAACACCCGAGGAGGCAGATAGAAGTGAAACATGGCTGAGTTGTTGAGTTTGCTCTCACCAGGGTCGGATAGCCATTTTTATAGCCGGCTTGGAAGGATGAATCCAAACGCCCATGAAGCAATAATGCTCTGAAAAAGTTTTGAAGCATGGGCTCATGAGTTGATATGGACGGCGATGAATAGTAGACCCCAGATCAAGATTCCTTACCTGTGACTATGGGCCTATCGGGAGCACAGACATGGTAATTTTGGAACAAAATTTCTTTTGTCCCAAAATTGGGGGGCATGTGTTTACACCAAAATTTGGAAGGAAAGTCACAGGGACCCAGAAGCTCCCAGGATCGTATCATCAAGGGATCAGTTGCGGGCAGATCAGAAACAGCTGATTCAGATGTAAAATCAAGGAATCGGCTTTCTTCGGACAGCGTCAGCAGATGACGACAGAGGCTATGATCGGCGTTGGGACAAGACACGCTGGACTCTACAAAAAGGGAAAGATTAGAGTCCAAGTTATTTTAAATTAGGAATGTTTTCATTTTATGCCAAAGGTTGTAACAAATCGTGCTCGAGTAGGGTTCATGTTTAGGCTCTAGGTATAAATACCAAACCCCGGCTATTGTAAAAAGACACAATCAATCAAATACAAGTCAATTACTTTTTCGGCTCTGGCCACCCCTTAGGAGTAGGAGTAGAGTAGATCTCGGCGAGTTCTTTGGCAAGTATGGCTGCATCGATCTGGTCGACCTACACTGCTTGTTGTAAGTACCGTCATGGTTTATACCTCTGTTCGTATGGCTACATCGATCCGGTCGACCCCCACTGCGGCTCTAGTATAAGCTAGTTATTGACTCTTGCCTAATTCAAGTATGGTCTGTGTGATTCTGCCTCACACCCCACTGCTTAAATTGGATCAAGATCAAGTTATCGGCTCTATCTTAGAGTGGCAGTCTTTGGTAGATTTATTAAGTTACAGATATTGCTTATTGCTTTCATTGCTTATCTAATTACATCAATATTACTCTGCTCGATTGAGATTGATTTAGATCGGCCTTATATCTTATTTGACTCATCGTTTGCTAATCCAAAACTAATCTGATCTACACTTAAAATGATGAGCTATGTTTTTCATTGGCTATTTTATATCAATCTTAATCGTGCATAGCGTGCGGTTAAGGCATGTTCGATCTTGAGTAGATCTATCGGTTAGCGAGAACCGTTTCATGGCCTGTTATCACGGCATGTGGGATTCTGCCTCTCACCCCACTGTTAGCACCGTGGAGTGGGGATCGTTAGTTGGTAGATCCGTTCATGAGAAGGCATGACCTTAACTGTGCGCTATGCCTGAATCGGTTGTTTAGCCGATATCGAGCACTTTCACGAATAGTTCACATCACGAGACCGTTGAAGTAGAGATAAGTTGAAAGATGTGTTAGCCCCATAATCTTATTATTGTATTACGGCCTGCATGATTCTGCCCCATACCCCACTGATATTAGTAATGAGTTAGGGTCGTCGAGTCTATTGTTGTTTCTACGGCCTGCATGATTCTGCCTCATGCCCCACTGGTCATGGTGATAGATGAGATCTAACATATTCATTAGATTTATCTTTATTAAATGGTTAAGTGATGTTGAATTGTTTCTTTATATAAAAAGGAGTTCGGTTACTCATAATCATTCGCTCAGCATGGACCGATCATCATTGATATCTTATTGCCATTGATTAATATTTGTTTGAATGATATTTATCCTGAATGATAACAGATTCTTCTCATACGACCCTATGAGCTCTAACTGTCTCATTCTCATGAATATACTAGAATCGGCTATTTAGCCGATTTCCTTTCATATCGGCTCTCATATACGTACATTCGGGACTGTCTGGCAACACCGGTAAGTATCGCCCTTAATTACTGATGAACTTTCTCTCCTTGACAATTGCAGGGTCAAATTGACTGGCACGTCTCGGGAGGATTGCGCAAGAACGACCACCCCTGCGCTGAAGCTAGGCGGATCTGCTCCATCGAGTGGACCCTTCTGGCTTGCCGTGTGTGTCCTCGGCACGGGATGAAATTCTATGTCGACAACCAGTTTGTCATTATTGAGGATGTGGAGATTAAGAAGGGAATGGTATTTGATACGTTGGAGCATCTCAAGTATTTCCTGATGGATCATGTCGTTCGGTTTCATAGGCCATATTATGTGAGCCACTCCAATAAGAACAAGAGGTACATGGTCCTTTGCAAGAATGGATGTCAATGGGGTCTATTGGCTTGGAGGCAGAGAAATGAAAAGTGGAAGATTCACAATGTGAGGCAACCTCACACGTATCGATCTTCGAAGCCGAAGGGTGTGCACGCCCAAAACACAGCCCATTACCTTAGTCATCATCTTGTTGGCATGGTTAGGGCTGATAGTGACACATCTGTTTTAAGCATGATCGCGACCATATTTGGGTTCACTGGTTATAGAGTGAAGTACTCAAAGGCATGGCGGGCAAAGCAGCATGCTATAGAGTTGCTATGGGGCGATTGGAAAGAGGCGTACAACCAAGTTCCTAGGATTCTAAGTGCCATAAAACTCTACAATCTAGGCCTTAGGTGGTATCCTTATGTGGGCCACATTGTCATGGACGTGGATGGTGTTCCGAAGCATGCTCTGCAGAGAGTTTTTGGTGTTTTGCTTAGTCCGCGGAGGCCTTCAAATATTGTCGTCCCTTAGTACTTGTTGATGGTACATTCCTGACAGGCAAGTATAAGGATCTATTGATGATTGCTGTTGGAGTGGACCCGGACAATCAACTTGTCCCTTTAGCATTCGTTTTGGCTAAGGATGAGAACGATGACAGTTGGTGTTGGTTCATGAAGCTTGTGAGACAGAATGTGCTCCGTTCATCTCAAAACATATGCATGATCTCAGAACGGCATCATGGTCTGCTGATAGCTACGAAAGAGCATGTAGATGGACGCCCTCCTCTTCAGCATCGGTGGTGCATGAGGCACTTTGCTGCCAACATATGGAGAAGGCAGAAAAAAAAAGAGGCAGTGCAGAAGTTGAAGTCACTATGTGGGTGTCGAACCAAGGAAAAGTTCGATGGGACGCTTGTGGAGTTACAGAAGGTCCTCAATGCTAGGGCAAAGAGTTGGCTTCATGATCAGATGCCTCAAAGGGACAAGTGGGCTCTTGCATTCGATGTCGGAGGTCTTCAGTACGGCGTGATGACTACCAATTGTTCAGAATCGTTCAACAAGGTGTTCAAGGGTATCCATGCAGTCCCCGTGTCAGGTATTGTGGAGTACTCATTCAGGAAGTGCAATGAATACTTTGTCAATTGATGGAACATAGCAAAGGCATCCAAAGACAAATGGGGTAGAGCCGGTACAAAACACTTGGATCTCTCGGAGACGATAGCTTCCAACCAAGTGGGGCGGCCTTTGGGCCATCGAGGTTAGTGTACAATATCAGGTCAGACGAAGGTACAAACCCAGGGGGCGAGAAGTACGCTGGTAGGAATTATAGGGTGGACCTTGAGAAATCGGAATGCTCTTGTAACATTCCACAACTCCTCCATGTCCCTTGCTCGCATGTCATTACAGCTTACAGATGCAGGGGTCTAGACCACGAAAGTGAAAAATTCATGTCTCCTTTTTACCTCATGTCAAACACTCTCAAAGTGTGGAAGTCGAGCTTCGAGCCTTGCCTAGATCTGACACAATGGCCCGAGTACTACGGGTTGGATTATGTTCCCGATTCGGACCTTTTGAAGACAAAGAAGGGTAGAAGGAAGAAAAAGTGGCTCTAAGGAGTTATGGATGCATCAAACGGGTATGGTGAAGATATGTATGGTTTTATAGACTTCGATGAGGCACTAGGATAGGTCCGTTGCTCCAAATATCACAAAATCGGTCATACCGTTGCCACACATAAGAAGCGTAAGAAGTCAAAGAAATTAGAAACACGGAACGGGAGTCATAGTGGTTTGAAGGTTAGAAAGGTACATACATAGATTAAAATGGGTGTTGCTTATATATTCCATGCATTTGTTCGTTGTTTTTGTACCATCTAGCAAGTTTTATTTATTTTTTCCATATTCTAACATTGTCTCATCGTTTTCACAATTGCAGCATGGCGCACCCACAATTCCCTCTTCTTGAGACCTACTACGACAAGGACCAGCGAGCGCACTTGATGGTCAACAACGGTGATGTAAGTGATTTTTACACAATATATTCTTTTCATGTATAATGTCTTTAACCCCGCTATCGATTCTAACATTGTTTTTTTCTAGGCCTTGGTTCCACTGCGTCCCCAAACTCACTGACCACTCTAGTGGGACAAGCGCTACGCCTCGTACCTCTCAAGAGCAGGAGCCAATTTTTTGGGCTTGGCTAGAGCTATCAATGCTGGCCTCCCAGACATGGATGGTCCCCTCCCCACCGCCTTCATCGATAGGTGGCATCCAGAGACCCATAGCTTCCACCTACCCTCTAGAGAGATGTCTGTGCTCATGCAAGACGTTGGCTACATTTTGGGCCTTAACTTGGATGGTCCGGCAGTGACAGGTAGGGTAGAGCCACTGAACTGGAAGGATATGGTGGATCAATTTATCGGGCACCGGCCACCCAACCCTGAAGAAGGGAAGAAGGAGAAGAAGACGTCGGGTGTCAGCTTAGCCTGGTTGCGGCAACGCTTCAACAGGTGCCCTTCCCATGCACCGGATGATGTCATTGAGAGGCACGCTCGTGTTTGGCTATGGCACATGGTGGCACAGTTCCTGTTTACAGACACTTCTGGGAACACCGTCTCATGGATGGTCCTACCCTAGCTACGTGAGCCATGGGAAAACATCTCCCAATATAGTTGGGGGTCTGCCACTCTTGCTTGGTTGTGTCAGCAGCTATGTGATGGATTGTCGATGAAATCTAGTTGGTAGTCTACCGAGGGGTATACCCATAGTAGTAGATGAATCGGTGGAGGTGCGCGTGATACGAACCAGATGGTAACAGAGACACAAGACACAAGATTTATATAGGTTTAGGCCATCAGCTTAACATAACACCCTACATCTTGTGCTCTATTATTTTGTATTGATTGTGTATCAGATTCGATATCCCATCTAGGGGACCCCTGCCTCTCCTTATATACTCTGGAGGGGTAGGGTTACAATGAAAATATCCTATTTGGTATTATACAATAAATCACATCTTCATGTAGTCTTGCGGTGCACGCCTTGATCTTGTGGGCTGGGCCACCTCTGATGGTGTGGCCCATGTCTTGTCCTATGGATCTCAGGGGCCATACCCCCACAGCTAGTCCCTGAGCACCTTGTATCATTTGAGCAACACTGTCTTGAACAAGTCCGAGCAATTTGACGTGAAGCCGATCAGTTTAACCGGTGATCCAAGCGGTGGAAGTCGAAGCCGACCAATTTAACCGGTGAACTAAGCGGTGAAAATTGAAGCCAACTAGTTTAACTGGTATGCATATCTTGAACTTAGCCAAGTAAGGCTTGCTAGAAGTATGTAAGGGGCTCAAGATAAAAATTTGAAAATTCTCCACCTTAGGCGAAGTGTAGCCACTTAGACAATAAGGAGTAATCATCCATGATTTAGTCAATAAGGAGGGTAAATCAAGAAAAGAGCACTACATTCACCGCTAGGTGAAGTATAGCCACTTAGTCCCCGAGCATGCTGGAAGATGAAGAATGAATCTTGTAGCAGGGTCAAAGAAAATAAATCTGAAAGCTTATCGACATCATCTGACATGTGCGTATCAAGACCCAGACGTGCTGCCCAAGATCAGCACCCTGATACAAACATCATGGAGCAAGCTGATAGCACACCGATGAGACGGAGCAAGATCCAACCGCCAAGGGAGTCCCTAGCTTAGCTGGTGACTCTTGCACAAAGAATCCGAACACTGAGTCCCCAGCTTAGCTGGTGATGAAGCGACAAATAATCCTAACGCCGAGGAGTCCCCAGCTTAGCTGGCGAGCCCCCAGCATAGCGGATGATGAAGCGATGAACAATCCGAACACCGAGGAGTCCCCAGCTTAGCTGGCGATGAAGCAACAAACAATCCAAATGCCAAGGAGTCCCCAGCTTAGCTGGCGAGCCCCCAACATAGTGGACGATGAAGCGACGAACAATTTGAACACCGAGGAGTCCCTAGCTTAGCTGGCGAGCCCCAAGCGTAGCTGACGATGAAGCGACGGACAATCCAACTAGTTGGTTAGCGAAGAATCGAGCACCGAGCAGCCCAACCAACTTGTCGGCGGCGAAGTGAGCGCCAAGTAGAAGTGAGCACCGAATAGTCCGACCAGCTGGTTGGCGACGAAGGTCATGAACCTAGCGGTCCGACCAGTTGATCGGCAGAGAAAACAACGGTGGAGCTTGCCTGAGATATCGACCTTAGGTGAAGTGTACACACTTAGGCTTCGTTGGCGAAGTCAGATGATCATCATCCATGACTTAGTCAAAGAGGATGTTAGTATTGATACATGCGCTGCAAGGTGTAATGTATACGTTGTAGTCCCCGAGCCTAACAGTAGGTGAAGAAGACACCAGGTGTCAAGATCAAAGAATTACAAAGATCACTGAATCAGGGTAACCAACTCCCAGCTTAGCCAAGCACACAGCTAGTCCCCAGCTTAGCTAAAACAATTTAAGAAGAAAAAACAGTGCACTCACCGCAAGGTGAAGTGTACACACTTAGTCCCCGAGCCTGTTGTAAGATAGAGAAGCATCTTGTAACAGGATCAAGGAAACAAGTAAAAAGGACAAAATCCCCATGCTTAGCACTGGACATTGGAGTAAAATTTGGAGAGTGCTAAGCACTTAAAAAGGGAGAAAAAATGAAGAGTGCTTAGCACTTTTACCGTTGGAGAACATAGAGAGTGCTTAGCACTATACCATGGAGAAATTGGAGAGTGCTTACCACTATACCATGGCGAACATGGAGAGTGCTTAGCACTATACCATGGTGAACATGAAGAGTGCCTAGCACTATACCGTGGCGAACATGGAGAGTGCCTAGCACTATACCATGGCGAACATGGAGAGTGCTAAGAACTTAACCGTGGCAAAATTTGGAGAGTGCCTAGCACTATACCGTGGCAAACATGGAGAGTGCCTAGCACTATACCATGGCGAACATGGAGAGTGCTTAGCACTTAACCATGGAAAAATTTGGAGAGTGCTTAGCACTTAACCGTGGTGAACATTGGAGAGCATGGATAGCGCTTAGCACTATACCGTGGCAAGATTGGAGAACATGGAGAATACTGGAGAACATGGAGATCATTGGAGAGTGCTTAGCACTATACCGACGAGATGTGTGGGGCATTCTATCCCAAGATTCTTATGCACGCTTAGGAATATAGGCATCATCGAGGAGCCACTGCCGCCCGCTCATGACACAGGGCACTACTGCTCGTGCACGTTTAGGAGCTAAGTCGAGGATAGGGCTGCTTCTAGATAACGCAAATGAAAACATGACTGGTCGACGGCGATGAAATTGCCTAGCCCTTGAGCTTTTCTGGTCTGTCATCATGACAGTGGTCGCTATTGTCACAATGTCGTTCTTTGCGGCGGTCACCATCGTGGCGTGGCACGGCTTGCTTACAACTCAGGTGGCTCGCTTAGCAGCTCGCTTGGTGGCTCAGGCGGCTCGGTGGCTCGGCGGCTTGAGCGGCTTGGTGACTCGAGAGGCTATGTGGAGTCGTAGGCAAATGAGCGTAATCGGACCTAATGGAGTCAATTCACATGGGGAGGCGAAGCCCTTGAGCAAGTCCGATTGAGGTGAGGGCGCAGTCCGATTTGAATGGCGATAGTATGCGTCGTCTTAAAGATGTTTAGCATGGAGAAAAGTCATTTGGAGAATAATCATGTAGAGAATAGTATAAAGAAATATCATGGCAAAAACTTTATGAAATATTCATATATAAAAAGTACTTATCTTTAGACATAAAACCTCATTAAATACTTAGCTAATACATAGGTTTTACTCCAACCCCTTTTTTCTCCATCAAATACTTAGCTGAGGTCTCTTGATCCGAACTTAAAACCTTTTCTAGTAATACTAACAATATATTGATGGTCTTGGTTAAACCTCCCTTGAACCTCTAACCAAACCTCATTATTAAAAACTCTAAGTTTCTCTCACTTCTTTGAGTGGGTTCTGTTGGGGACCAATACTAGGGTACCCAAAGAGGAGGAGCTAATAACCATCTATGTTGATTTATCCCAGCGGTCAAGAGCGCTACTACAGCTCTTGACGACCACCGAGGCCACGGGCTCCGCCTCGTCCGACCCTCGAGGGTTGGCTCTAGCTCTTACTGACCACCGAGGCCGCAGGCTCCGCCTCATCCGACCCCTGAGGGTAACGCCGCCTCGCCCGACCCCTGAAGGTTGGCTCTGCCTCGCCCGACGTCTGGGGCTGCCTGACATCTGAGGGCTGGCTTCGCCTTGCCTGACGTCGGAGGGCTGGCTCCGCCTCACCTAACGTCTAGGGCTACCTGACATCTGAGGGCTAGCTTCGCCTCGCCCTACGTATGAAGGTTGGCTCCGCCTCGCCCGACGTCTGAGGGCTGGCTCCACCTCACCCAATCCCTCAGACATGGATCCCAACAGAAGCTCACGACAACCACTATGGTCCAGAAAGTACAACCCAAGTTCAAACTTCTGGCATCGTGCAGGGAACAGTCACGTCTCAACATGACTCATCCCCACGACATGTCATTCTAGGGAACTCACATCGCCCACAGTGACGGACGCGTAGTCACTGTGCTACCCACTCCCTGTGCGGCTGCTGATCAACACGCTAGTCAGCCGCGCCGCCCGTCGAGGCAGAGTGGGACATTATGACTTGCTGACAAACGCCAAGGCATGGCATTATCAGGGGACAGGCGTCCGGCATGGAGCTATCCTTGTCACCGCCTGCTGTGTTAGCAGGGCCCGCACGAAGGAAAGGGAAGGACCCGGCGACCCAAAAGACTTCCTTGGCCTCTCATTCTCCTCTTCTCTCCCATTGTAACTCATGCTTTCCCTTAGCCTACAAAAGGGAAAGCAGGGCATCCCATTAAGGGGGGATCGAACAAGTGCATCACATAGCATCAGTTCACCGCACCGCATAGAGCAACACACCACAACACACCATCAGAGACATGGGACCAGTCCCTCTCTCGCCCATTTGTAACCCCTACTACTAACTTTTAGTGCTAGTAACATGAGCAGCAGCATCCAGGCCAGATGTGCAATAATAAAAATTTACTCGTTGGTGTTTACTCGAAACACCGATAGGTTCCTATCACATCATTAACTTTCTTCAATCCAAACCTTCTTGTCATGCTTAGTATATCATTGGGATTTCCTAAGACTCCATAGAACCATCTATAGTTATTAGATATCTCATTCCTATGTCATCAGTGCCTACTTGTCTTGGGTATGTTGAAGATTAGACTCCCAACTGAGGATAGCTCGAACTGCAGAGCCATATTGTCGAATGCATCAATTCCTCATAGATGATCCAATAACTTATCAACCGAGCAAAGGATACATACTCTGGATGATGAAGCCCTTAAGTGGTATACATCCTCTTAGTATACACCTTCTAATAGGTCATTCTCATATTTGTCAGGTGCAGGTTGAATACCCTCATACTCAATTCTTTCTCCTGACGGTGTTGTTAGTAGCACCAAACGTTGAGCATATTTAATTACTCCTTTACAAGCAGATAACCATCCCATTCCAAGGATAACACCAATGTCCATTAACTCCAAAACTATAAGGTTTGCCTCGAAGTTCTTCCCTTTTATGTTAAGACTAACTTTTGGGCACATGCGGTTTGCCTTCTTTTCTCCTCCTAGAGAGTTAACTATCAGGGGTTTCCTCATCAGAAGCATAGTTATCTTATGATCTTCTATATATTCCCTAGACATGAATGAATGTGAAGCACTAGGGTCAAACAAAACCATGGCAGGGGCTGAGTCTACTGAAATGAACCCCACGATAACCTCCTTAGCTCCATGAGTGGTAATCATATCCACATTGTTCTGACTTCTAGGGATGTAGTTTTGCTTTAATTTATTTTCTTACACCTACTTCTTATGGTCATTTCGTTCTGGCTCCTGCTGTTGTTGATTCTGGCTTTTATTACTCTCAGCAAACTTCTCAAGACAATCATTCTTATAGGGTTCAATCTTACCACAATCATAACCTTCCTTACTAGTAGAAGTATTTGTCTTCATCAAGGTGATAGTGGGAGATGATAGACATGGCTCTTGAGAGCTAAAATGCTGCACTTCATCATTGGGTTGCTAATATTGATCCTGATCTATACTCCCAAGCAGATTCTGGTTGCGTAGCAAAACGGAGACGAGTGTTTCTTAACTAGCATTGAAGGTCATGCTTTCTCTTCTTCTCTTCCATCTCTCAACGCTTGTTCTCAATTAGAATTGCTCTGTGCACCAATGTTTTGAAATCAGGATACACAACAGTCATCGACTACAATTGAACTCCATCATTCAGTCCTTTCAAAATGTGTTTCTGTTTCTTAGCATCATTATCCACTTCTTCTGGAGCATAGCGCGACAACTGAGTGAACATGTCATGCTCACACACAGTCATAGATCCTTGCTTGAGAGCCCAGAACTCATTTGCCTTGAGTTCTACCACACCTGTGGGAATGTGGTACGACCTGAAGCCCTCGCTAAACTCCATCTAGATGATCTGTCCAACATTGTTGGGACGTCCATACTAGTAAGACTCCCACCAGTCTTGCGCTATGCCCTGGAGTTGGTCGGACGCAAAAAGCACCTTCTCATGGTCATCACACTGAGCTATGTCCAATGTCGCTCCACAACTCTAAGCCAGTCATCAGCTTCTAGTGGTTCGCTTGTATGAGAGAATGTCGGTGGGTGTCCCTTCATAAATTCACCTTGCTTGTAAATAGGTGGTGCTTGATGCGGGTTGTTCAACACACTTTGAGCAATAGTCTATAATAACCGAGTCTACGTCATCAAAGCCTGCTCTATAGATGGAGGATTAGGTAGCGGTGGATTAGAATTGGCAGGATTCCTTCCCAGTGAGAGCTAGAATCTACAAAACCACCTTCACTTTGGTTACCCCCTTAAGAAAAGATCAACTAGGGGACACAAAAAGGGTGGCTTGCACCTTCTTCTAGATGAGCTAACTAGTATCAAGACGTTCTAACATCCCAATGATACTCTCGTGTATGGGCAAGAACAAGGAATCTGAAATTCCTCGCTAGCAGAAAAATAGCAGCACAGTAAAACAGTTGTAACTCTCATTCTGTTAATCCAATGAAGTTGTAGCTTATACCGTTGGAAAGCATATAAAATTCTTCACAACTTCCTTATAGAACACTTTTTCCAAATTCTGCAGTTCAGGTTGTCGAAAACAGTACACAACAGAAACTATTCCAGGCTTCAGACAGCACAGGTGCATCGTCTTGTGATTTTCATAACTGCATAACCAACATGGATATCAAGGTGATTCTTGTGGTTGGAGAAAGATATTGAAGTCTACTATTGTCTAGAATTTTTTCATGCTTTTTGGGTCATCCAAAAGCAGAGATATAAACCGATAAAGACAGGTTGCTCCGAAAAGCAGGATAGAGAAAACAGAAGATAACCAAAACTCGACTATTTATTTCATTAATCCTTATACCTTAGGCCTATGAGCTAAATGAAATTGTGGGAACACCCAACAAGATTATTGCAATCATTACAAAGATTCAAAACAAGCAGAAGCATAATGATAATTCAACAAAGCAGTAAAGGTGCACAATTCAATCATTGACTCAATTTGGGATAATATCGTCCTCATTATACTAGGGGTAACAATCCTAAGACTCATCTTCAGATTATGCAAGAAGGTGGTGAGGAATAGTTCTAAAAGCATATCAAATCAAGGAGTGAAGATGAGAACAAAGACTTTAAAATCAGCACCAAGGTAGAGATCAATGGCAAGGGTAGAGATATAGTAGAGAAGAAAATATCAAGGTTCATAGAGCAAGGGTTTTTGTAGCAACTTCTAAACCTTAGAATGACCAGTTTCTACTAGGCTTGCGTCCTACAGTCAGCATTGCTCTCATGCAACTTTGTAACACCCGATTTTAAGAACAAAACCAGATACGAACCATATGTGCCCAGGAAGTCAAATCTCATGTATAGCTACAAATAAGGGTAATATCGAAGACAATGCTCAATATATAATGTACTTAGTATAAAGGATATAACCTTAGATAGCAAACAGCGGAAAGACAGTCCGATCTTCGGGTGAAGACTCCAATTCCACAGGGACAACTGACTGTTTGATCACAAGCCTAATTCCTCCAAACTCTAGTAATCTGGTACCCATCCGAGATTTTTCCAAAGATTTAAAAAAGTAAAGCAAGCATAAGTACATGTCATACTCAACAAATATAACATGGGGTTCATGAGGCTCAAAAGGCTAACACTGGTTTAACTACGATTAGCTTTTAATGAGTCATCTTTTAGCAATTGGTTGGCAACAAGTTTATTCACAAGCCCATATAAACACATGATTAGGTAAACATGAATAATGAATAGCATAAACAGTAATCATTAGTGAGCATCTTCATCATCCATATCATCAGTGTTCATCATCTATTTCATAAGGGTCCAAGGCCGCTCGTGATCGTGAGCACGGCTGATATATTAGTTTTACACTCTATAGAGGTTGTACACTTTCACTGTGAGTCATGATTTACCCTTTCGCCTGAGGCGGCCAACCTCTTGACCCACTACCAAGGAAGGTCGATAGGGTTCACTATGAAGCCTTTCAAAGGTTCGTCTAACAAGTTAGGGCCATTAGATTCACTCGGCAAACAGATATAGGAACCCCCCCTATCTAATGGCACAATTCCACCACGGCTATACACATAAGAGTAGAGGTTGTCCTATACCTGATTCATCAAGCCATTCTTACGTCATAAAGGTAACCTCTAACAAGCTAGAAAAGGTCCTCATACTGAGTTAAAGCTAGAGCCATGTAGCCCCCACAGTTGTACTGTAAGTCCCGGATGTTCGCTTACAGATAAGTCCTTAGGGAGAGGAATCTATAGCACCATAAAATAGCCCAATGCTCTAGCCCCCTTGTTCTATGTTGCTAAAAAGCATCTTTTAATGTTTATTGCATATTCCATTAGTCAAGTTAAAAGATCATGGTTGTAGTTGAGCACTAGCATCATACTACCCAATGCAATACCACATAGGTGACAAGGAATCCAGGATATCAAATAGCTAGGAAAATTACTATGGTTGCCAAGGTAGACGCATGCATATGATTAGATTATTAAAGTGAATAGGATAATAAGGATGATCACATGCTACACTTGCCTTAAACTCAGATCCTTCTTCAAGTCGAAACCTTCAAAGAATTGCTTCTGGATTCACCACATATAGCTCACCGACTGGATATGATCATAAAGCACCACTCAAGCATCCATGCAATCATACACGAAGTAGATAATAGAACTAAATTAGAACAGTATACCAAACACCATAAACAATAAGTAAAAAGGTTTTAAAGATGTTCTACATGTTACTACGAACACACAGACGTGAAAATAATAGACATTATGAATTAAACAAGATTTCCTTTAAAATAATAGATTAAATCTAACCTCGAATTTCAAAAGTTGAAATTATATTTAATAGTAAGATAAACATGTAGATTATGAAATTACGAATCTAACGCAACTTGAACGGATCAAATCGGAGTTAAAACATAGATTTTATGGCCTAAAGAAAACTAGTGGCAAAACTATAAATAGATGAAAGCGTATTTTGAGTCTACTAGAAAGAAACTACGCTTTCAAAATAGGAAAACGTATTCTGGAAGTGCGCCATGGACTACGGGTTCTATACTAGAAAAGGTGAGGGGCTCTAATGCAAAAATCACAGCAAAGGGATATGATCTAATCTTGGCCCTTGATCTTGGATTGGACGGACGGAAATAGATCAGAGAGAGAGCAGACCGACAGTGAGCTCAGGCAATGAGGAACTCGTCAGCGCACGTGATTCAAGGCCTTCGGGCCATGATTCGATGAACCGAGGGCATGGGAATGGAGAGCGGTGCACGGTGAACTCACCGCGGAACTTTCTTGGGGTCAACAACGAGTCTTCGACGACGGGCTTGCGGCGGCGGTGGAGCTCGATAGCTAGGGCACGGGGCAGTGCGTGTGACTCGGGCGAGGCGGCGGCTGCTGCTCTAGAATTATGCGGAGGGAAGCGGCGCACATAGAGCTCCTATTTAAGACCGGGGAAGCGACGTGGGGCGCAAGGCAACGGACGAGGCGGCTCGGAGGCAGAGTCTGGTGGCGGAGTCCGATGCGGTTGTGGTGCAAGGAGGAAGAAGACCCCGCTGATAGATGGGGCCGGGGTGGCAGCAAGAGAGGAGAGGGGAGCGATGCAGGCTTAGCTGGGCCGGCCTGCGGCGGAGACGCGGAGGAGTGAGAGCGGTACTAGGCCGTGGGATAAGCTGGAAGGGAGCACAGCACGATAGGTCAGCAGAGAAGGAGCGGGCCTTCAGCGCGCGGTGCGGGGAAGCAGGCCGAGGGGCTTGCTGGGCTACTAGACTGAAAACAGAGAGAGGAGGAGAGAGCGATCTTTTTTATTTCATTTTTAAATCCAAATTCAAACCAAATTCAAATTCTTTTGAATTTTTTATCAAACCCAAGCATCATAAAATAAATATGCAGCAGCATATATGCACAAACATGTTTCTAAACCATATGATGAATTTTAATTTAAAGAAAAATATTATTTCACTATGTTTTCATGAGCACAAAAATTCAAAATTAATTCAATTTCTCTCTATTTCAAAAGGAGCAATTTTTAGGGTGTTACAATAAGCAAGGGAATTGGTCTATCCATGCTATGCCATGAATGGTGACATATACATGTATACGCACTCCATTGATGCATGGCCCTGTACACCGCGTATATGCTTCCTTTGCATGGCTCTATAAGATATAGTACGGTGGCTCCTTATTTGCTTGCATGCCCGTGAATCATGACCCAGATTGGATCATGTCGTAGACAGGCTAAGCATCACGATGGGATCAGATCTGATCAGCAAGGGTTGAGTTGCTTCGTACGCCGCCGCTAACAGACCACGCATACACCGTGTCTTGGATTAGGGGAGTTGGTCAGAGTAGATCGCCCTCGTGTCAAAGTCGGGCTTGATCTGGATGCATTGCTTGTCGATGATGTTGCTGATGATTTGACGAAGTGCTCCATGAGGAGGACGAGGCGGTCGCATGGGCCTAGCACCCTGTAGATCGAGGTACGCCAGAAAGCAAATCGCTGCAGATGATAGCGATGAAGAAATTCCCGTGCAAAACTGAAGAACGATCTTGCCAAGAACGTGATGCTGATCTTGAGGTACGCCATCTGGATCACCATGGAATCACCACGCACATCCCCTACCTAGCGCACCACTATCGATGAAATCTAGTCGGCAGTCTACTAAGGGTATACCCACGGTAGTAGATGAATCGGTGGAGGTGCGCGTGATACGAACCAGATGGTAACAGAGACACAAGACACAAGATTTATACAGGTTCAGGCCGTCAGCTTGACATAACACCCTACATCATGTGCTCTATTATTTTGTATTGATTGTGTATTAGATTCGATATCCTGTCTAGGGGACCCCTTCCTCTCCTTATATACTCTGGAGGGATAGGGCTACAAGAAAAATATCATATTTGGGATTACACAATAAATCACATCTTCATATAGTCTTACGGTGCACGCCTTGATGTTGTGGGTTGGGCCACCTCTGATGTTGCCACCCATGTCTTGTCATATGGATACCGAGGGCCATACCCCCATAGGGATGTAAGAGGGCTAACCCCAATTCCAACATAGGTGGTTGCACATACTTGCTTTAGATTTGGATTTGGGAGCGCATTCCTATTGGACGGGTGCATCGAGGCAGAGTTGCGGTAAGTACCTTGCATTTAATTGCTATATGTGTTTCATTTACTGCATGCACTATGTGAAATGCTTATAGTTGTTTTGTTTTTTAGGCTTGGACACATGGTGACTGTCGTCCCCTCGTATGCTACATTTGGACAGGAATTAAGTCGGTTCAGGGTCAGCTGCAACAGCGCTATGTTTAATACTCCAATGATTTGGATGTTTTAACTCCGAATCAGGTTTGTTGTACCACCGAGGCTTCCATTCATTTTGTTCATAAAGTATCAACATGGCCATGTACTAATAACACAAATTACAGGTTGAATGGGATCCATATGATAGGCAAAACGTACGGGAGTTGAACATGGCCCCATATGTTGAGGCTGAGAAGGTGTTGTGGCGATCCAATGTAGCGATGATCTTCTACTATGTGGTCAAGCACCACTTGCCCCAAAGAGTGATGAAGCAGTTTGGTAGGAATCAAAATTTCCCTCTACAGCATGAGTCGACAACCTGTTAGTTGCATGAGTAAGCTAGACTTTGCATGTATCATGACTCACCATTGCATGCATCGTACAAGGCCTCAAAATGTAACATGTGTCATCCTTGTAGGATTTCGAGGAGGAAAAGGTTCAGCAGCAATGACTGGCTTTTGAAGCATCAAAAGTACGTGCAAGAGTGGGAAGCTACAGAGAGGGTGGAACCACATAATGGGTCTCACTATGTGACTAACGACTACCGTGCATACCTGGCGTGGCTTCACAGGTCCACAAGAATCAGTGTGCATCCACCGCTATCCAGCATTCCAATAGATGAAGAAGGGAGCGACGACGATGACCCCTATGATGTCATGACAAGGACAAGCGTGCAGCCGGAGAGAGCGCCACTTGAGAACTACATGGTAAGCATTTCATTTGAACTATGCCTCGACGTAGCTTCACTTGAAAAGTATGTGGTAATGATGATTATGAATGTACTCTAGGCAAATCAGCTAGCTCACCTTTCCAATGAGGCCAGAGTTTACCTTGGACGTGCAGGAGGGATCAAGAATTCATACCTTGAAGAATTTGCCAAGGTAATACCCCTATACCTATGTATTTCAACTATACCAGGAACGATATGTAACCACTTCTCATTTCACATGACCATGGTTGCAGAAGGTGTTGACATCCTATCGACGGATGGCTCGAAAGTTGAGTTGCATGCAAGCCAAAGATGTACAAGTGCTAGCTCCCGCATCCCAAGGATGACAAACCCATACAAGGCAAAGGGCAGCGATTGATAGAGTGGAGAGCTCCCGTGCAAGATGTAGGGATGACGAAGACAACGACGATGGAGATGATGATGACATCAATGATCCAACGTATGACCAAGATGAGCTGATGGGTTCCCAACTTGTTGATGCTCCTCAGGGTACACAAACTCAGGTGCGTGTGTCATTACCAAGTAGTACATGAGGCTGTTATAAGGGTGTGGATTCAACAGTTCAACTATGCCCTAGAAATAAAGTTGGTCATGTGGTTGTTTATCTGCTAGTAGTATGTTAAGCTGCTAGAAGTATGTTAAGCAGTACAAATGGTAATCCACTTGGTCATAAAGTGCTTATTGTGTAATCTTGCACTAACCCATGAGTGTTCATAATAGTGGATGGCCAACATCATTTATATTTTGTGAAAATGACCGCCACTTTACTATTTCCTCATGTTACTTGTTTTACATGTATGTTGTATATGTTTTGTGTAGAGTTCGTCCCAACGCCCGCAACGAGGTCAAGGACAAAACGTGCGATGACGTGCCCATGACCGCTCCGACATCAGCACTCCTAATCTCCAACTGACACATCCAAGCCACCTGCGTTATCCTCGAGAGCCCTTCACGCCTAACTAATTCATCTCAAGCATGCTTTGTGAAGTATGTCCTTCTTTTGTTGCCTATGTTCGTCATGGAACAACTATGTCGACTATGTGCTCATTTGGACTTTGTCGATGACTTATGAACTAAACTTTGTCAATGGCTTGTAAACTATGTGAACTATGTGGACTTTGTGAACTATCGTCGTGTATGAACTATGTGGACTTGATGTTATATGCTATGTTGGTCATTTATGAACTTGTCACCCATGTTGGGCATCTATGAACTATTATATGCTATGTATATGTCTCAATTGTACTTATGTGTTAAGAAGTGTGGAATAAATGGAAAAAAAATTATTTCTAGGCCTATCATGACAGCCATCACCGAATACTGTGCAAATGTCTGTCGACCAAGCCAAAGAGGCGGGACAAGGCTGTCGCGCCACCCATACCGGTGGGACAAGGACTCACAGGCTAGGCCAGACCTCTCTGGTCTCGATGGCTGGCTGGTGCGGCAGTGTCATGCCAGCATAGGTGGCGCGACAGAGCGCCGCTAGTCGGGCTGGCACGCCACCAATGATGGCGCGATACTGTCGCGCCAGCCAGCCATCGAAACCAGAGACGTCTGGCCTGGCCTAGTGAGACCTTGTCTCGCCGGCATGGGTGGCACGACAGGCTTGTCGCACCATCAACTCCGGCGTGACAACCTTGTCCTACCTCTTTGACTGGCACGACAGTCCTGGAAATCTGTTAGCTTCAGCCATTACCTCCAAGTGTCTAGCTTTCATGAATTTTTTGAAACATACGTCCTTAAAATTGAATTTTCTTCATGTTTTTCTTCCAAACACAAAATTTCTTGGCCATTTCCTCCAAGTGTCGCTATTTTTGTGAAACCATTTCCTAAGTACCATTTCATAACTTATTGAAATTGAATTTTCTTCATGGTTTTTTCTAAACACAAAATTTCTTAGCCATTTCCTCCAAGTGACGCTATTTTTTGAAACCATTTCTTAAGTCCACCATTTCATAACTTATTGACATTGTATTTTCTTCATGGTTTCGAAACATTGTTCGCATTACACACCATAATGAGTCATATCATAACGAGTTCGAAGCATTACACACGATAAGGAGTTCGAAGCATTGTTCGAAGGCCATCATCATCATCATCATCATCACTTACATAAGTGTTCCATCTAGCATATACAAGCACTACTACTAACACTAGTCTTCCATCTACCATGAACAAGTACTACCAAATGGCAACCCTAGGCCATTTGCAAAATATGTACGAATCTTGCTATCTTTGCACAAAAGAAGCAGCGCTATCATACCAGTCCTCCATCTACCATATACAAGACCTACATAATGTCAAAAGTATTGGCATTTGTAAAATATATACTGCACCTTGTAGGCATCAGTTGAGAGGAAACACTACTCATTGTCCTCGTCATCATCATCGTCATCGTTGTCGTCATGGTCATGGTCATGGTCATGGTCATCGTCATCGTCCTCCTCCTTGGGTGCGGGGATATGCCGGTCTGAAAGGATCTAAACAATGCCTCATGGGAGGGGTGAATAGGCGTATCTATTTTTTTTGCATAAACTCAAAGTCAAATATCAGTGATAGTCGATAGTTCTGACTATTCGGGCCGGAACTTTCGACAACCGGAAGTTCCGACGCAAACAGCCGGGAGTTCCGGCACCTACGTGAAATTTACTACAAGTGCTAAAATAAACTTTGAGTGAAAGATATCTTACAACCCCACTCCCTAGTGGTAAGGTGAAGTGTTGGGGTTGCTCCTTTGATGTCGGAAGGTCACCACTCCGTAGATTGAGTCCAAACCCTAATAGGAGAGTTGGAGAGGAAGACAAACTAACAAGAACAAATATGATAGAACAAATCACAACAACAACAAGCACACGGGATACAAGGATTTATCCCGAGGTTCGGCAACCCCACAAAGGAGCTCCTACGTCCTCGTTGTTGAGGTGACCACCAAGGTCGGAGTCTCTTCCACCTCCTTGCCTCTCTCAAAGCAACCACAAAGGTTACTTGAGCTTTTCACTAAGAAAACAAGGGTAATACAAACTTCCCAAGGCTCTTCCACGAGATGGAATCTCTTGGGCGATGCCTAGCCGGCTAGGGTTCCAAGAACCCAAGAGTAATAGACGCAAATCCAACAAGCTTGACGAAGAAATCATGTGCTCAAGCTTGGCAAAGTGATTCTCTCACTCAATCCACTCTCCTTTCACTCAAAACCCTAGGGGAATCAAAGATTGGAGCAGAGGAGAGAGGAGAGGGGTGCCTTGAATGCTTGAGAGCTATTTTGGATGAAGGTTGGTGAGCAATGAATGAGTGGTTCATGGTTCGCAGAGAGGACAGAGCTATTTATACTCATAGTGAAATCCAACCGTTTAGATCTGGGTTGAAAGTTTCGACGTAGATCATCGGAACTTCCGGCCCTTTTGTAAAACATTGTTCAAGGTGCAATCAAAGGTGGTCAACATAGCTGGAGCTAGAACTTCCGACGGAACTCTAGAACTTCCGGTAGCCGGGACTTCCGACTCACATCGGAACTCCTAACCTAGAGCCAAGCCAGGGGGCAAAGTCCCAAAGCGCTGGGACTTTCGACAGGAGCCAGAACTTCCAGCACCCAGAACTCCTGACTCCCGTCGGGACTTCCGACGAGCGAGCGAGCGTAGGCAGGCTGACGGCTAAGTCCTCAAGTGTCGGAACTTCTGGCACCAAATGCCGAAACTTCCGATGGCCGGAACTCAGTCCAAGAACTATATCTAAGTGTTCGTGAGGTGATTTTATGTCTCTCTTTTAATTATATTTTTATGCTTGAGCACTGTATCTTTCTCAGACCACCTAAACTTGCATCCCTCTTTATAGTACGGAATACCTAAACCCAAAACAAAATTAAAAATGCTTGAAGCGCGCTTTGGGTTCGTTCGCCTTTTGCACTTGAAGAATTGAGGGATACCATTTCATCTTAAATCAACTCTTTGAAACTTTTAAGGGACTAAAGCTGCAATATATCTCATTAAGATCGCATTAGTACCTAATTTGGATGTCATCAATACACCAAAACCCACATAAGGGGCAAATGCACTTTCAATCTCCCCCTTTTTGGTAATTGATAACAACTAACTTAGGCTTTTATAAAAATGTAAGAATTTAAAGCATTTGAACCCCAAAATTTATAGAGAGCTCCACCTTAATATGTGCATTGAATTTGAATTTCAATGATGATCATCAACACATCACTTGCATATATTAAGATAGAAACTCCCCCTAAATTTTGCAATTCGTGGGGTGCAACAAGTGTATGTGAACAAGTGAATATACGTGAAAAAGGGAGATGCAATATGACATGTTATACAACAAGTAAAAGAAAATATGATGGCCAAGATCTCAAAGTAATAACTTGAAACAACACATGGCCATCCAAAATAACATCCACCATTCACATGTAGAGACAAATAGATATGTAGATAAACATTGCTTGTCCTATAATCATCTATCACACAAATATAGTTGTCCATCACATAGTGACACCACACGACATAGTTCATACAAGCTAAAAATTTTAAAGTCTCACAAGCTCTAAGCGACCACTCTAAGCGACCAACTAACTTATTACAATAAGATCAAAGCCTAACACTCCCCCTTTGTCAACAAGTGCCAAAAGGGGTAGGCCGCATGAAAGAAACGACTACTCATTGTAGTCCTCATCATAATCTTGGTCACCACCACCATCGTTGTCGTCGTCATCATCTTCCTCTCGGTACTCCTCTTCATCGACATCCATTTGCAACTTGCCATGGGGACAGGGCTGATCGGATGACTCTCCATAGTATTCCTTGCAAGCCTCATCATAAAGCTCAAAAGGATCACGAAGTGGCTCCAAGGCCTGAGGCGGAGCGGAGGGAATGTCAAGCTTCTACTCAATACGATGCATCCTCACTAGCATCTCTTGCTCATGCTCAGCACTAGCACAACAAGCTCCAAACATATACTTCATGAAGAACTGGAACTTGCTAGGGGGCTTACCACCGGAGGAGGAGAACTGAGGCTCCTCACTATGAGCAAGGTGAGAGCGCGAAGCACGTGGTGGAGAAGCTTGTGAGGAGGAGCCCGAGACACCTTTGCCTTTGCCCTTAGCGAGGTCCGCTAATTCTCGCTTTGCCTAAAGTGATGTCTTGTTAGACAGCTTGAGGACTTTGTGAGGGACATCGGAAGGGAAGTGAATGCCGAACACATGCTCAATGATATGCATGATGAATGGAGCATAGGGGTAGTGCTTTACCACATCCTCACTAGCTATGAAGATCTTATCCCAAATATAACAGCTAATGGAGAACTTGGTGAACTCATCTCCAAAGTAATCAAGGATAACCTGTGAATCCTCATGGAGATTGGTAGAGTCACCTATCTTGGGATACACAATCTGATGGAGGATGTTGTTTAGCACATAGTAGTAGGGCTTCAACCAAACGGTCTTCCCATCAACACGATGACCATCCAAATACATATACTGATACTCATCCATGGCAACAGCAGAAATGTTATTAATGGCAGTGGAGGTGTGATCCCTGCGGTCCAAGCCAACAAGGCAAGAGAAGATAATGAAATCAACCCTGTAGTGCTTGCCTTCAGTGGTCCAATGAATGAAATGAGTCTCTACCCGGGTGTCCAAGTGATAGGAGGCGTAGAACTGACAGATAATCTCATTGTTCCACGGCTTGCGGAAATCCATCAATGGCTGCAACCCCATCCTTCTCAAGTCATGGAGCAACTATTGCATATCCGGTCTAGGTAGCTTGCTAAGCTCAAAGGTGTCAATAGCCTTCATCTGAATCACCAAAGCCTCTTGCTTGTTGATGAAGCAAAGAAACATGAAGTGATGGTAGAAATCAAAATGAAGCGGTTCCCAGAACCGGTACTCAATTCTTAGATCCTTGGGCTCATCATAAAGGTGTTGTGCACAATGGCGATGAATCTCAGCCACATGTCGACGATAATCAACCTACAGATGAGGGGTATAACCTCCAGCTAGATTGGGAGTGCGTTGCGGTTCCCAGATAGTAGGAGTGGGACCATCAAACCAAATCAAGCGACTGATCCCAAAAGTAACCTAGAGCTGAAGGTGTCATGGTGCTCACATCATCAGCAATAGTTTGGCCTTCTTGATCAAGGGCTTCTTCAGTAGGATCGACGATGGGAACATCACCAAGAACAGGAATGAACTCCCATGTAGCGGCCCCAACATGCGGAGCTTGGGCTTGAGCACGAGCAGCACGAGCATGAGCCCCATGACCACCAGCGGCATCGTGAGAGAGTGACGCCTTGGTGCGTCTAGTTGGCCGAGAGGATGCGACAGGATCTTTGGTCCACTTGGAACACTTCTCGCTATGATGGGGAGGAGAGGCATCACCATTAGAGACTATCGTTGTGGAGAAAAGTGAAAGGAGACTAAGAAACAAGGTAAAAGAATGGCGAACGAGAACCTAGAGATGGAGAAACATGGATGGAGTAGCAACCAAAAGGTCGGGAGTGCCGGCTAGCGCCGGGACTTCTAGCAGTCAGGAGTCCCGGCAGGCGCTGGGACTTTCGGGGTTCAGAAGTTCTAGCCCTGGGTCAGGACTTCCGACGGCCAAGAGTTTCGACTATAGCCAAGACTTCCGGCATACTTTGGTGGCCAATCCATACATGTGGCTCCAAATCCACGCAAACATTCACACAACGAAGGTAAAGGAGGAGAGAGGAAAGAGGAATAGAAGCAAAGACACAAGGTACATTGCAATTAGGGTTAGCCATGGAGGTTGTACCTTGGAAAGGAGAGAAAGAATAGGAGAAACACCAAATCCGCAGCACCAACGAGGAAATCCACGACAAGAAGCACTGCTTGCAACAAGTGGATGGCCTCTCCACCACTAGGGGCGATGACTAGCATAGGGAGGCAGCTAAGATGACGGCGTCGAGAGGAGGCAGCAGCACTGGGAGTCCCGAGCAGAGCCGGACCTCCCGAGGCACATGCGCGATGGCGGCGGCAGGCAACGCGGGGGCACGAGGGTGGCGGCGCGCGGGCAGAGTGGAGGCGAGCGGGGGCGACGGCGCAGGGGCGGGCATGGTGCGTGATGGTGGTAGTGCGCGGGCGGAGTGTGGGTAAAAAATGAACCCTAGGTCAATGGGCGCAGTTAAAAAGAAACCGTCTACGCAAATCTGCGTCGAAAGTTCTGGCCTGAGCCGGGACTTCTGGCAGTTGGGAGTTCTGGCCCTAGAGCCAGGACTTCTGACATAGGAAATTTTAGAAACATCCTACCTCGAGCTCACCATGTCATATGGGGCAAAAATATGATGGACACATCATTTTCACATGTGACTAGGTTTCAAACATTCCACAAAGCAATAGTCACATATGAAAACTATAAATTAGATTTTGAAAGTGTCACACAATATTTTCACAATTCTTTTCTCCTAGATAGTTCAAACAAAGTATGTGCAAGACATCAAGCCACATTACGAGAATCAATGATATTTAGCTCACTCCTCAAAGCACAAAATCTTGACTCATCTAGGGGCTTTGTGAAGATATCGGCTAGTTGCTTTTCGGTGCTCACATGATGAATTGTGATATCTCCTTTGGCTTCATGGTCTCTCAAAAAGTGATGCCAGATGTCTATGTACTTTGTTCGAGAGTGGTTTACGGGGTTGTTTGCCAACTTAATGGCACTCTCATTGTCACACAAAAGGGGGATCTTGGTTAGCTCACAACCAAAGTCTTTGAGGGTTTTCTTCATCCAAAGTAGTTGGGCACAACATGCACCGGCCGCCACATACTCGACTTCAGCGGTGGACAAAGCAATAGAATTTTGGTTCTTAGAGCTCCAAGACACCAAGGACCTAACAATGAATTGACAAGTCCTAGTGGTACTTTTTCGAGTTACTTTGCAACCGGCATAATCCGAATTGGAATAGCCAAGTAACTCGAAAGTGGAACCTTTAGGATACCACAAGCCAAGATTAGGAGTGTGTACTAAATATCAAAAAATTCTCTTAACGGCCATCAAATGACATTTTTTGGATTAGCTTGAAATCTTGCACACATGCACACGCTAAGCATGATATCAGGCCCAGATGCACAAAGGTAAAGGAGGGATCCAATCATGGAGCGATATACATTTTGATCGACGTCCTTTCCTCCTTGATCAAGGTCAAGATGTCCATTGGTTGGCATAGGTGTCTTGATGGGCTTGGCCTTGTCCATGTCAAACTTCTTCAACACGTCATTGGTGTACTTGGTTTGACTTATGAACATGCCAACCTTGAGTTGCTTGATTTGAAATCCAAGAAAGAACTTCAACTCTCCCATCATGGACATCTCGAACCTATTCGTCATAATCCTACTAAATTCCTCATAAAAAATCACATTAGTACTACCAAATATTATGTCATAGACATATATTTGGCAAACAAAGATATCATTATTGACTTTGCGAGTAAATAAAGTATCATCGACCTTTCCTATCTCAAATCCTTGTTTGAGTAGAAAATCCTTCAAGCAATCATACCAAGCTCTAGGGGCTTGTTTGAGGCCATAGAGCGCCTTATCAAGTTTGTAGACGTGGTTGGGATACTTGGGGTCTTCAAAGCCTGGTGGTTGCTCTACATACACCAACTCGGATAGGGGGCCATTGAGAAATGCACTCTTCACGTCCATTTGATATAGCTTGAAATCATGATGAGCGGCGTAGGCAAGTAGAATACGAATTGATTCTAGCCTAGCCACCGATGCATAGGTCTCCCCAAAATCCAAGCCTTTAATTTGAGTGAATCCTTGAGCCACCAACCTTGCCTTGTTCCTTATCACCATGCCATGCTCATCTTGCTTGTTGCGGAAGACCCACTTGGTTCCAATCACATTTTGCTTGGGCCTTTCTACTAAGGACCAGACTTCATTTCGAGTGAAGTTGTTCAACTCCTCTTGCATGGATATCATCCAATCTAGATCATCAATTGCCTCTTCCACCCTACGAGGTTCCAAAGGAGAAATAAACGAGTAATGTTCACAAAAACTTGCTAAACGAGAACATGTCATTACCCCTCGTGGATGCTCCCCAATATGTTATCAACATGATGATCCCGTTGAATGGATTGATGCACTCTAGGATGTGGCACTTGAGTTGATCTTTGAATGGGGCCATCATCTTCATCATCATGGTCATGATAGATTGGAGGGTTGTCTTCACTTCTTTCTTCGTTGTTGAGTTGAGGTTGAGCCTGCTTATTGTTGACACCATCTTCATGAGAATAATCTTGTGTTTCATTTGATCTCTCATCTTGATCATTTCTTGTTGCGGAAGCTTCACCATGTTCATTGGATGAAACATGATGTGTGGTTGGATCAAGATCAACATGCACAATATTGTCATCATCTTCATCTTCGATGGGCTTTACTTCACCATTTGCAAGCTTTTCTTGAAGGCTTTATGTGGAGCTTCTTCATTACCTACAATCTCAACATTGACTTGCTCCTTTTGAGTGCCGTCGGTTTCATCAAAAGTCACGTCTACCGCGATTTCAATCAAACCGGTGGTTTTATTGAAAACACGATATCCATGTTCATTAGTACCATAACCAAGCATGAAACCTTCATCAACCTTTGGTGCAAACTTTGAGCTTTTGGATTTCTTGTTAAGTATGAAACACTTGGATCCAAAAACTCTAAAGTAGTGCACCTTAGGCTTTTTACCAGTTAGAAGTTCATAGGCAGTCTTGTCCCTTTTCTTGTGAAGATATAAGCGGTTGATAGCATGACATGTCGTGCTAACCACTTCTACCCAATAGTTGGTTGGAGTCTTGTATTCATCCAACATTGCTCTTGCGGCTTCAATGAGTGTTCGGTTCTTCCTCTCCACAACACCATTTTGTTGTGGAGTGTATGAAACCAAAAACTCATGCTTGATTTCTTCTTCATCAAGGAACTCCTCAATATTGGTGTTCTTGAACTCCGTCCCATTGTCACTTCTAACTCTCTTGATCTTGACATCAAACTCATTTTGGGCTCTTTTTGCAAACTTCTTGAAGATGCCATGTACTTCACTCTTGTCATGCAAAAAGAATACCCAAGTGAAATGAGAATAATCATCAATAATTACGAAACCATATTTGTTACCACCAAGGCTTATATAAGCGACGGGTCCAAATATGTCCATGTGAAGCAATTTCAATGGCCTTTCGGTTGTCACAACATTCTTGACGGGATGTTTAGCTCCAACTTGCTTTCCCGCTTGGTATACGCTACAAATCCTATCTTTCTCAAAAGAAACATTTGTTAGAATGTGTTCGCCCTTTTGAAGTTTGACCAAGTTCCTCATCCCAACATGGGCAAGTCGGCGATGCCATAACCAACCCATGCTAGATTTTGCCATTAAACAAGTCTCGGAATTTACTCTATTTGATGTGAAATCAACTAGATAGAGTTTTCCTTTTAAATGACCCATAAATGCAATAGAGGAATCCTCCCTTCTATAGATTTCCACACCCTTATCCGTAAAGAGACAATTATAGCCCATCTCACAAAGTTGCGAAACAGACAATAAATTGTATCTCAACGAATTCATAAGTAAAACATTGGAAATTGAATTATCATTTGAGATAGCAATTTTACCCAAACCGAGAACTTCTCCTTTTCCATTGTCACCAAACACAATGTTCCTACTTTGGTCATGACTAGGTTGGAATGATGTGAACATGTCTTTCTCTCCAATCATATGATTGGTGCAACCACTATCCACCACCTAATTTGTTCCGACGGAGGAATATTCCTACAAAGATAAATCAAGCTTTTCTTTTAGGTACCCAAACGGATTTGGGTCTTGGGGGGTTAGTCACATAAAACTTGGGCACCCAAACACTCCTCATAATCTCCTTCCTCTTTTGGGCACCAACATACTTGACTACAATCTTGTCATCCATGCCCCCAACAACACATATAGTCACTAGCATAGCACCGTGGAAGTGGCGCTTGTGGATTAGGGGCCTTGGATTGCTTCATCTTGATTGTCTTGTCACTTGTAGGTTGGATTTTGGGAATGTAGACCTTATTGTTGGCCTTGCATATAAGCTCATCAAGAGCAATGCCCTTGTTGAACTTCACACAAGGCACACCATTGATCATGTTCCTTCCATTGGCCTTCCCATCATACCTATTGTAGCCAATGCCTTCCTTGATTGATGGATGCTTTGATAACTTGTATATAGTCTTGTTGGATTGCTCTTGACACTTGCATCCATTCTTCAAGATCATCTTCAACCTATGAATCTCCTTGTCTTTCTTCTCTAGCTCAACAAGGTTAGTTGCATATGCATTTACATCAACTTTATAGCATCTTTTACAACCATTACTAGTGGAGACATTAGAGTCTTCGGTTGCCTTAGGAGAAGTTGAAGTGCTAGCCCAAAGAGTACTATAGTTTAGCTCAAGATTTTGGTATTTTTCTTCCAAGCTTGTGAGGCTTTCTTGAGCTATACTCTTCTCACTCTTGAGGCTAGCCATTAGATCATTAACCAAGGAATGTTCCTTAGTCAATTTTCTAATTGAGTCATTGGCTAAAGACAATTCAACGGTTAACTTTTCAACCTTCATCTTTTCCTCGGCAATAGATGCTTCAAGTGCAAGGTTCTTGTCTCTCTCTTGAGTGATTATGTCTCCTTGCATCTCCAAGCATCTATCCCTCTTCTCTAATTTCTTCATTAGCATTTTTATTTTAGTGTAGGCCTTTTTACCAAATTTCTTTATCATGGTTGCTTCAAGTTCTTCTATGTTCTCATCACAACTATCATACTCATCACTAGAGGGATCAGATGAGATATGTACCTTCTCCCCCTTAGCCATGAGGCAAGTTGGAATGTAGTAGTCGTTGTCAATGAGGTTGGAGAAGAGCCTTGGTGATGAAGATAAATTGGGGAAGAGTTTTGGTGGTGAAGTCGAGTCGGGGAAGATCATGGTCGGTGACGAAGAGTGGTGGATGGCGATGTTGGCAGCTCTCTTCTTCTTCTCATCATCACTTGAGTCACTATCATTTGACTCCCACTCTTCACCAAGATGAGCTTCACCTCTCTTCTTGCCTTTGTTCTTCCTGTCTTCATCCTTGTCATGCTTGTGTTTCTTCTTCTCATTAGGACAATTGGCTATGAAGTGTCTGGTTTGGCCACAACCGTAGCAAAACCTCTTCTTATTCCTTCTCTTCCCATCACCGTAAGTCTTTCGGTTGCTCTTCTTCTTTATAAACTTTCTAAAGTTTCTAATGATGAGTGCAACTTCTTCATCGAACTCTTTTTCTTCACTTGAGGAATCATCCTTCATTTTCTTCTTCTTCTCTTGACTAGAGGGTTTGCCTTCATGAGCTTGAGTTGCCTTTAGGGCTGCATTCTTGTTGTATCCCATTGCATTATGATTTTGATTGTGAGCATTTGTTGCATCTTCATCTAGACACTCATGATGCATGAGCTTTGAAAGAACTTCTTGAGGTGTCATCTCATCATAACCGGGCCTTTCCATGATCATGGATGCTAGCATATTGTTCTTGGCTCTATAGGTTCTCAACATCTTTCTAGTAACCTTGTTGTCATCCCATTCGGTGCTTCCAAGAGGTCTTATGCGGTTGACCAATGCCATAAGCCTATCAAACATGGATTGTGTAGTTTCATTTTGCGAGAACACAAATCTTTCCAATTCACCATGAAGCAACTCAATGTTGCCTTTTCTCACTCTTATCTCCTTCAAATGACACTTTCAAAGTATCCCAAATTTGGTTTGCACTTTCCATTCCATTTACCTTTCTAAACTCTTCTGGACTTAAGCTTGACATAAGCAAAGCTATGGCTTGTGCATTTTGATGGAGATTGTGCACTTGTTTTGGAGTTATCTCTCTATCTTCATCGGTAGGAATCATCACACCAACATCCACAACTTTCCAAAGTCTTGCGGCAATGAGATGCATCTTCATCTTATAGGACCAATCGGTGTATCTCGTTCCATCAAAGTGAGGTGGCTTGCCAATGTTGACGGAAGGGGTATGTAGAGGTGAACCTTTGATGAGTTGTCCATAGTTGAAGTTCATGCTTGAATATATTCCCTTTCCATGAGCATGCTCACCGGCTCCAATATCACTAGTGGCATCTTTGTTTGCTTCATTTTTGCCACTTGTTGCATCATTCTTGCCACTTATTGCATCATCAACCTTCTTGCTCAATTCTTCCTTCATCTTGCTCATCTTATCTTACATCTTTTATATTTTATTTTGAAAGAACTTGACTTGAGCAGCCATCAACTCTTCAGCTATCTTCTTGGCCATCTCGGTGGCGTCGGCTTGCATCTTGTCGGTCTCCGACATTGTTTCTTCTCACGCGGTGAAGCGCTAAAAGAAGACCTTGCTTTAATACCAATTGAAAGGATCTAAACAATGCCTAGAGAGGTGTGAATAGGCATATCTAAAAATTTTTGCGTAAACTCAAAGTCAAATATCAGTGACAGTCAGAAGTTCTGACTGTTTGGGCCGGAACTTTTGGCAGTCCAAAGTTCCAACGCAAACAGCCGGGAGTTCTGGCACCTACGTGAAATTTACTACAAGTGCTTAAATTAACTTTGAGTGAAAGATATCTTACAACCCCACTCCCTAGTGGTAAGGTGAAGTGTTGGGGTTGCTCCTTTGACGCCGGAAGGTCACCACTCCATAGATTGAGTCCAAACCCTAATAGGAGAGTTGGAGAGGAAGACAAACTAACAAGAATAAATATGATAGAACAAATCACGACAACAAGCACGTGGGACACAAGGATTTATCCCAAGGTTCGACAACCCCACAAAGGAGCTCCTACGTCCTCGATGTTGAGGTGACCACCAAAGTCGGAGTCTCTTCCACCTCCTTGCCTCTCTCAAAGCAACCACAAAGGTTACTTGAGCTTTTCACTAAGAAATCATGGGTAATACAAACTTCCCAAGGCTCTTCCACGAGATGGAATCTCTTGGGCGATGCCTAGCCGGGTAGGGTTCCAAGAACCCAAGAGTAATAGACGCAAATCCAACAAGCTTGACGAAGAAATCAAGTGCTCAAGCTTGCCAAAGTGATTCTCTCACTCAATCCACTGCTTTCACTCAAAACCCTAGGGGAATCAAAGATTGGAGCAAAGGAGAGAGGATAGGGGTGCCTTGAATGCTTGAGAGCTGTTTGGATGAAGGTTGGTGAGCAATGAATGAGTGGTTCACGGTTAGAAGAGAGGAGAGAGCTATTTATACTCATAGTGAAATCCAATCGTTTAGATCTGGGTCAGAAGTTTCGACGCAGATCACCGGAACTTCCGGCCCTTCTGTAAAACACTATTCAAGGCAGAGTCAAAGGTGGTCAACACAGCTGGAGCCGAAACTTCCGGCGGAACTCCAGAACTTCTGGCAGCCAGGACTTCCGACTCACGTCAAAACTCCCGATCCAGAACCGAGCCAGGGGGCTAAGTCCCAAAGCGTCGGGACTTTCGGCGGGAGCCGAAACTTCCGGCACCCGGAACTCCCGACTCTCGTCGGGACTTCTGATGGGCGAGCAAGCGCAGGCGGGCTGATGGCTAAGTCCTCAAGTGCCAGAACTTCTGGCACCAAATGCTAGATCTTCCGATGGCCGGAACTCAATCCAAGAACTATATCTAAGTGTTCGTGAGGTGATTTTGTGTCTCTATTTTGATTTTATTTTTATGGTTGAGCACTCTATCTTCCTCAGACCACCTAAACTTGCATTCCTCTTTATAGTATGGCATAGCTAAACCCAAAACAAAATTAAAAATGCTTGAAGCGCGCTTTGGGTTCGTTCGCCTTTTGCACTTGAAGAATTGAGGGATACCATTTCATCTTAAATCAACTCTTTGAAACTTTCAAGAGACTAAAGCTGCAATATATCTCATTAAGATCTCATTAGTCCCTAATTTGGATGTCATCAATACACCAAAACCCACATAGGGGGCAAATGCACTTTCACCATCGTTCGGTGCATCATCGGGGACTACAAGAACAAAACAATGTCTCATTAGCAACAATTGTAAGAATATGCACAAGTCAAAACATATTTTGAAATCAATTACTCACATAAGCGACGCAAATGCCTTTGGAACAAGACCATCTCCCTCTTATCCTCGGCCTTCTTAAAGTCATAGGCCTCCTTGTTTTGTCGCTAGAAGCTCATCAACTCGGTCTCGTTATTGTAAAAACTCAACTGTCAACCGGTCACTCGAGGAAAGTCCTCTAAAATCCTGTTATAGGTCTTCCATAATGGCATCTTTACCCCGTACCTCATCCTCACCTCCATCTGCTTCTCCTCCCGCATCCAACGCTTGCTCTCTTTTTCGAGTGGCGAATGTATCTTCAGCCTCTCCACTAACTCTCCACGACCGGTGAAGTCCTCCCAATTGCATGTCCTCCCCACCTAAGCAAACACAAAGCAATGAGCAAACAAACAGGTGGCCTATGTTCATGTAGTAACTTCACCGGTTCAGTCAACTCACCCATAACTCAGACGGCCCTCCATAAGCATTGCCACAGTAGTATCTATATCCTAATTCAGACAGAACAACTCCTTCGTGAGCCTTGATGCCACACTTGCACTTACGATCCGGCATCTTTGTGCATGGCCATGGCTTAATGCCTGCTTGAAACTCTGCAAATTCATACTCTGAAGGCCAGTGCGATTTGGGTCCATAGTTGTACTCCTCAAAGTCACAAGATGGGACCCCTCTCTGCAAAAAACAAATGTTCCAAGTGTAACATTGTATGTGCAAAACGCATACAAGCTTAGAGATAGATTGTTTTTATGATAACTTACATAATCTGGCAATCCACAGCGATAGAAGGCAGTGAATGCTCCACGTAGGCTGGGAGTAGTTAATTGCGTCGACACTCCACAATAGCATCTAGGAGGATTGGCTAGACGGCGCAAAGCAGCGTCAACCATCTCCGCCTCTGGCATTTCCGGAGGGTTCGGTGGCGGCGGAACCCAACGAACATATTCTGCATATGGAACACTCTTCCAGGGGTCATAAGGAAACAACATATCAACGGCTCAAACATTTCATCGTCATCGATCCACTGATAGAAGATGCATCCCTCTAGGTAGGCATCAAGTGTCGGGGGACGTTGCTTAAGTTGACAACAGTAGAAAGCACGCCCAGCTGACGCGGGATGCCTTGACTGCTTCACAAATGCCGGTAACCCACGGTAACACAACGGTGTTGGCTCTGCTGGTAGGAAAGGACCTATAGCACCATGATCCTTCGGATGGTGCACGAATTATTTGTCATTTGGAACCGTCATTGAACCTATTACAAAGTAGTTCAACAAAGCAAAGATATGAACCAATACTATTATACAGTTCAACAACAATTTCCATCTTAATCATCTCTATAATCATGTAAACCCATGAAGCCAAACCCTAAAACAAACTTATTGAATGTAAATGATGTCTATACATACATAGTCCAACTCATCTATACATCTAATCAACACAAAAATACTTGAAATCACACACTTCCAAGAAGGCTTACAAACAACACTCCAACCCATATTGTTGTCGAAACCAGTGCGATCAAACCCTAATGCAGTGCCAACGAAAACCAATCAGAAAAATCATACAAGTTCAACAAGTACATCATGAACCATAATATATTAAACATGATTAGCCGAAAAAACTTTCATTAAACCAAACGAAAGCCAGTATTGCACACGGCAGCATAAACCAGAGCAGTATAAAAACATCAGTTAAACAAAAAAAATAACAACAGAGGTGAGGGAGTCAAACCTCATGCACGGGACCGATCAGATCTGAAATGCAAATGCAAACTTCATCTAAGACAATTAGAGGATGGGAGGAAGAGAAGAGATAGAACACTACTGCACCATGTCACCTCGAGCTCGACCAGAAGAGGGGGAGGAAAAACGAGTTGGGCCACGACCTTTATATGGGCGTGGCGCGCCAGCCCGTCTGGCGCATCAGCTCTGTCGCGCCTGAGTCGCTGACGCGATAGGGCGGAGCTCACGGTACATCACGTGAGCATCGGTCAAACATAATTGCCACGGTGGCTCAGCTCGTCACGCCATCGCATGTGACGCGCAGCGTGGTACAGTCGTGCCCGGAACGCTGGCGCGACCTACTTTTTTAGAGTAGTATTAAAATATTGTTTAAAAATATTAAAAATTAAAAAAAATCCTGCCCGTCCGCCCCATGTGACGCGACGCCGACGGGACGCGGCGACGGCCACGCCAAGGCGGTGAGATTCCGATGGGAATGGTACACAATAGCCACACAGCGACGGGTTGCTCGTGCTTTGCCGGGTGCAGCGCTAATTCGGCTAAGCTGCATCCTGCCATGCCAGAGAGGAAAGCGCTCACTCTGGCAATTGCCGGCCTCGCATGCTTCGAGGCAAGGAAAATCACCCGCCTGCTCTATGGCCATTGCCAGACCTTTGACCGCCCGGCCATGTTCAGCTTCAGCCTAACAATGACGTGGACACGGCCCGAAGAGACTGACCGACCGACCTCCGATCAGAGCACGTTAGGTCATTAAGCCTCTGCTAGCCTAACTAGCAAGAAGACAAATCCCACCGAAAATATCTGATATATAATCTAAAGAAAAAATAAAACAAACAAAATACGAGCGAAATACACAGAAGCAAATACCGAACCAGAATAAATAATAGCGTAGTAGTATTACTTAGCGCTTGCCACGATAACATTGTTCACCAACCGACCGACCAACCATCACGAGGTCCAAAAAATAATTAACCACCACAAAGTTCCAACCAACCACGGATAAACAAAGCTACTAATAGCGCGGACACACCGCGACGACGACGATAACTCGCGGCAGCCGAGGGGCTGCAGCAGCACACAGGCGCGAAGACGACTGACACGAGCCGCTTAGTCGACCTCCTCGATCTTGGGGCCGGGGCCGCCGCTGCCCGCGGGGGCGTCCTCGTCCATGCCGCCAGCGCCGCCCATGTCGGCCCCCGCGCCCTGGTACATCTTGGCGATGATGGGGTTGCACAGCGACTCCAGCTCCTTCATCTTGTCCTCGAACTCGTCCGCCTCGGCCAGCTGGTTGGCGTCCAGCCAGCTGATGGCCGCGTCGATCGCGTCCTCGATCTTCTTCTTGTCGTCGCCCGCCAGCTTGGACGCGATCTTCTCGTCCTTGATCGTGTTGCGCATGTTGTACGAGTAGTTCTCCAGAGAGTTCTTGGCCTCCACCTTCTTCTTGTGCTCCTCGTCCTCCGACTTGTACTTCTCGGCGTCCTGCACCATCTTCTCGATCTCCTCCTTGGACAGACGGCCCTTGTCGTTGGTGATGGTGATCTTGTTCTTCTGCCCCGTCGTCTTGTCCTCGGCGGACACATTCAGGATGCCGTTGGCGTCGATGTCGAAGCACACCGTGATCTGGGGCACGCCGCGGGGGGCAGGGGGGATGCCGGACAGCTCGAACTTGCCCAGCAGGTTGTTGTCGCGGGTCCGGGTCCTCTCACCCTCGTACACCTGGATCAGGACACCAGGCTGGTTGTCCGAGTAGGTGGAGAACACCTGCTCCTTCTTGGTGGGGATGGTGGTGTTCCTAGGGATGAGCACGGTCATCACTCCTCCAGCAGTCTCCAGACCAAGGGAGAGAGGGGTGACGTCCAGCAGAAGCAGGTCCTGCACCTTCTCGTTGCCCTCACCGCTCAGGATGGCGGCCTGGACAGCGGCACCATAGGCGACGGCCTCGTCGGGGTTGATGTTCTTGCACAGCTCCTTGCCGTTGAAGAAGTCCTGGAGCAGCTGCTGCACCCTGGGGATACGGGTGGAGCCACCAACAAGGACAACATCGTGCACGGTGCTCTTGTCCATCTTGGCATCCCTCAGGCACTTCTCAACGGGCTCCATGCACTTCCTGAACAGGTCCATGTTGAGCTCCTCAAACCTGGCACGGGTGATGGTGGAGTAGAAGTCGATGCCCTCATACAGCGAGTCGATCTCAATGGTGGTCTGAGCAGTGGAAGACAGAGTCCTCTTCGCCCTCTCACAAGCAGTCCTCAGCCTCCTGAGAGCCCTCGGGTTGCCAGTGATATCCTTCTTGTTCTTCCTCTTGAACTCCTGGACGAAGTGGTTGACCATCCTGTTGTCAAAGTCCTCACCACCCAGATGGGTGTCACCAGCTGTGGCCTTGACCTCAAAGATACCTTCCTCAATGGTGAGGAGGGAGACATCGAAGGTACCACCTCCAAGGTCAAAGATGAGGACGTTCTTCTCGCCAACACTGGTAGCCTTCTTGTCAAGACCATAGGCAATAGCAGCAGCAGTTGGCTCATTGATGATACGCAGCACATTGAGGCCAGCAATCACCCCAGCATCCTTTGTGGCTTGCCTCTGTGAGTCGTTGAAGTAGGCAGGGACTGTCACAACAGCATTCTTGATCGTGCTGCCAAGGTAAGCTTCAGCAATCTCACGCATCTTGATGAGAACCATAGAGGAGATCTCTTCAGCGGCAAACTGCTTCTCCTCACCCTTGTGCTGGACAACAATCATTGGCTTCTCACCAGGCCCAGGAATGACCTTGAAGGGCCACAGCTTGATATCGCTCTGGACAGAGGCATCAGAGAACCTCCTGCCTATGAGACGCTTGGCATCTGCATACAAATGCAATCATGTCAGATATGCATTCCAATACCATACAATTTGAAATGTAAAAGAAATCATCCATCAGTTAAATAAAACTTTGATCAATCAAGTGAAATATAATAATCCAGAGACTACCTATAACTAATAAAAAATTCACATCAGTTTTCAGTCAAGATGCCACTAGCAGAAAGGCCAATCAAGTGAACTCCAATAATAATAGTAAGACTGTATTCAGAAAACAAATTACACTAGCTGGCTAGCTAGCTAAGAAAAAACAAAAGACTATATTCAGAAAACAAATTACACCTGACTGGCTAACTAGCTAAGAAAAAACAATCATCAGTTTTTCAGTCATGATCATTAGAACAATCAGAACATGTAAACGGGCATATAGTAACTGGAAACTCATAAATGAGCAACCAGTGTCGCAAGATCCGTTCCCCCTTGTATTCTGCCATGTTTTGAGACACACAATCACAAAGAATGACTGCAAGTCAGATACCAAATGCATTGACTACAACAAATTACACTAGAAAACATACTCTGAATGCAATAAAAACTAAATTTGCGGTGCAATCTCAGCCGAAAGATGGTGATTTTTGTTGCAATAATCACAGTGATTCAGGAAATGGGAATTTGCATCACAGATTGCACATAAAAAATACAACCAACAAATAACTATTTAGACTTTAGAGAACTACTGCTGACTTACAAGATACTATAAAACTGGCAAAAGCTTACAGTAAAAATGAAATGTTAAAGAGAGATCAGATGGTAGTGCATGACGTGATCATCACAATGAATGCAGATATCTCCTATGTTATGATATCATCACTTCTCCCATTAAAATTCATCTTCTACAACTCTAATAAACCTCAACCACAGACATGATCAAAATATCAGAGCAACAAATAGCAGTACAACATTTTTAAAAGATTGTAACGATGCTTGATTTTTAAAAGATTGTAATGATGCTTGATGTGCAGTTGCCAACTACCAACCATAAAAGCTAGAGTACAATATTAAACTAGGGGGCCAATATTTTCTAGTAAAAGCAATAGATTAAAGCAATGAGAGATCAGATGGTGATGCATGATGTTGTCATCATAAAGAATGCAGATATCTCGTGTGGATATAATCTCATCACTTCTCCCATTACTTAAACCAAAAGGAAACTAAACAACAGATCCAAATGCCATCTTCTAGTCAAGTTTTCCATCTTGACATGACTGGAAGAAAAAAAATAGCACAAAATTAAAAAAATTTAAAAAAAAAACTGAACTCTTGATCTGCAGTTTCAGATTGAAAACCACAAAAGCTATTCTAACATAGCTTTCCATCACTGGTATCAGTGGAATAAAGCGCTTGGGGTAATTGTTTCATCATCAATCTGCCAGCTCAAGAATTGACAAATAGTACTCCAGAACCATCCGATCAGAATTTCAGTACTGAGTAGGTGCCAAAAATTAACAGATCTAACGCTAACAACAGACCAAAAACACATTGCATGGATCTACGAAAAAAAACATGTATAAAATTCCATGTCAGGTAATATAACACTATGCAGTCGGGCTGTCAGGCTACACAGTCTTACAAACTAGCTGGTCTCGGTCCCAAGACCAGATCGGACAAACAGAGACAGATCCGAGTCCAGCAAGAGTAAAAATAACTATGCAACTACTACTACTACTACTACTACCAGTCACAATCGCTTTCAGATCCGACCGATCTAAACAACAACAAGCTACAGTGGATCGGATCTGAGCAACTTTTTACGACAGGAAGTTATACACAAATCAAATCACGCACTAAAGTAGATCCAGCTAAACTGCAGTGGTCAGACCAAACCACTAACCACGGTAAACAAAACGGATCTGAGCTGGAACAGGAGTAAGTAAAGAGCCGAGAACGAGGGTGTGCTCACCAAAGACGGTGTTGATGGGGTTCATGGCGACCTGGTTCTTGGCCGCATCTCCGATGAGGCGCTCGGAGTCGGTGAAGGCGACGTACGAGGGCGTGGTGCGGTTACCCTGGTCGTTGGCGATGATCTCGACACGGTCGTGCTGCCACACGCCGACGCACGAGTAGGTCGTGCCGAGATCGATGCCGATCGCCGGCCCGTCGCCCTTGCCGGCCATCTCTTCTCGCTCTCAGCGGTCGCGACGGCCTCGCAGAGAACGGGAGGGGACTGGCGGCGGCTGTGGGGAGGAGCAGGGGACTAGGGTTTCGAGAGGGAGAGGGACGGACGCGGGGAGGCGACATTTTATAGGGGCCAAAGGGCGCGTCAGCGCGTGGGCTGTGGTGTTCTAGAATGTTCCTGGGCGCGTCGTGGGGAGACCCGAGCCGTTGAGATGCGATCGTGCGGCCGAGGGCGCGTGGCGGAGTCCTTTCCGCGGTTGCCTTTCGGCTTAGAGCTGGTTCAAACGGCTCTTGTTTCCTTTTCTGGGTTGCTTTCACATGAGTAAAAGGAATCTTTGACGACGGGATGGGCTGTGATCAGATCTCGGCCCAAGTCATATACCATAAGTGCTGGCCGGCTTGGAGGCCCGCTTAGAACAAGCCCACTGAGATCGACCTTCCTAATAAAGGCTCGAACAAACACCATACCATTACCAGTTTTTGTGCGTCGTTTAGCATAGCTCTAGCTCCGAGGTTAATTGAGTCATGGAGCTGAAAATCTGCCCAACAAAGCTCTAGGAAAAGTTGGAATTGATACCAGCAAAAAAGTTTGACAATTTAAAAAAAAATCGACAAGGTAAAAAAGTTTGACAATCTTTCATAAAAGTTTGATGATATCTTTAATTTAAAATAAATGTTCAAATTTAGTGAAGATATTGTGTCCAATCAACTGTTTTTTTCCAAATCCCAATAGTTGTTTCAAAATATGTAAAGCTCCAACCAAGTAGCCAAAACGATAGGGATTGAGCTTGAGCCTACATGTTGTTCCAAACACATTGAAGAAAAAGGTGTTCACAGTTGATTCGGGCCATGAGCTTACATATTGATCTAGAAGTTGTAGAAAGTATATTGTTCCAACCACGAAATTGAGCTTAAGTTTACATGAAGGTGTATAAGGGGTACGGGTTACTGCAATGTGGCTCAGCACACCTATATCTTGACGTTCATGAAGTGTTGGGGTCCGACCAAGCAATGTATGCCCATGCTATACACCCATAGATAGAAAGGTATATTCCTTTCACATGGATTTCTGAGAGTGTAGGTTGCGATGCCTATATACGTTTTGTTTTATGAAACTAGTATGTTATATTGTCTAGTTTTGAGATAGTTATTTTACTATAGTATTTTTTGTAGAATTGGTCTTCTTGAAGTTGAATTGAAAGTTACGTGGCACTCTTGTAGACTCCTTTTGTAGTTATCTTTTCTATTAAAAATATTCATCACACAAAAATAATAAAATTTGAGGACCGGCAGTGAAAAGGAAAAGGAGAAAACGACCAATTTGAGCCTAGACTTCGTTGCTACGTATAGTGTTGTTGAATTGTCATATAGAATACTGAAGTAAACTGTCATATATAATTATCAAGGCAAAGTGGACGCTATAGTTTACTAGTATGAATTATGAACCAACATCGTACCTCAAGGACCAACATCCTGTCTATGAAGTCATGAGGCGTGCTAGCTTCCATGTAATTTCCTTGGTCTTGGTCTAAAGCTTTCCATGTGTCTCTGTCAGATTGGTAAGGGCAGGAAATTTCAAGAATTCATCGATCATGTCCACGCAAATGTAGAGGACTAATGGTGGCCTGGACTACGTTATCAGTGGCCAAGCAACGTCTTTGCTCTCTCCATTCTGCTGAGTGGTTGTCAATGGCGCAAATAACTGGATCTGCCGTGGCAACTGGCAAGCGAGGCAGTTAGCAGAGTATCATCCTTTCTGTCCGGCGACAAGACTGGCCATGACCATGAGAGCGACGAGGATAAAGCCGAGAGTCTGGAGATGGTGGTACTGAAAGAAGATTCGCAGCGTTGTAGCCGTCTCGGAAGATCTCCACGTCTCTCAGTCCCACGTCCCATTATATTGCTGCAGTGGAAGGCGAAGCTAAAGATATCGCTGAGGAAGGTGAATGTGATGACCTACTTTCATCTACATATGCACGAGAAGCAAATAAACCTTGGAATGCGATTTGGTACAACAAACATATTGGTGCGGACAGCTTCTTCAGCTAGGTTGGTAGAGTCTGGTGATAGGTTGCTAGGATCGTCTAGGAGTAGATCTGGCGGGTGGATTCATTTCTATTTGGCTTAGAACAACCAACAACATGAACCGAAGAGAGAGGGAGGGAGAGAGCCATACATTCGAGCTTGGCAAAGGAGGAAGAAATAGCCATGGCAGTGGCGATGCAGTGAGGGGTGACGGTGGCGCGGCGTCGTAGTCGAACGCCGTGCAGTGGAGGCGCGGTCCAGTGGCGACGGCGAAGGCGGTGGCGCTTTCCGTCGCTCACAGCGCTCCCTTGATCGGTTAGGATTAGGTGGGGAGTTGCGGCTACGGTGAACCTCGTGTTACGAGCCCTAGTTCCCACCTCCTTTATCTTTATATAGCGCTGCGTGACGGGGGCTCACCAGCCAGGAGAGCGGGGGCGCCCCCGATCAGGGCGCGAGTCAAGGGTCCAATTAGCCGTTGGGCCAAATTGGTGGAGATCATCCTAACATCTGGTGCTCAGCCTAACAAGTCCATGTCTTTAATTTGCCGTTGATCGCTAACCCAATCTTTGGCTCTTTGCTTGCCGATGATGGTTTAGTGGAGTTCTCCATCCAAACAGAAAGTGGCAATGACGACCATGGCTGGATCCGGATACTGAGAGTGGGTTGGAGACACATGCCTCGCTGTGTCACGTGAGGATGGAGTTATGTGGCAAAAAAAAGCTTCAAGATGTGCATTGTGTATGTTCCATCTTTCGGAGGCATCAAACGTATTGGCTACTGCTTGGAGCTCTTGCCACTTCAGTTTGATGGCGCACGCGTTGCCACTAGGAGACTGTTAACTGAAACAATAGAGCAAAGCAGTGTGGATTATTCCAATTTTCCAGAAACGTCGAAATGGTTGCGCCGACTCATTCAGAAAAAAGAACACTGTGACAATTACTTTAACTGGCTTTGCAAGAAGCAAGCACTCAACAGCACGCAGCACGCTGGTCGCTGGTCGCTGGTCGCTGGTCGCCACAGTGCGCACGGTACAGTCGCCACAGTCGATCGATCGTGCCACGGCTTGCCCGGGCATCGTACTGCGCGGCCAACGCACCCTTGAGAAATGCAGCGTCGTGCGTCGTGCCACGGCGTGCGCGGCATCTCGTTGAAAATGCGGCGAGACGTGGATGAAGTGGTGGGAAGATGCGGCGTGGTTGGGGCCTGGCGTAGCGGCGGCGGCCCAACAACAATTCGACCCGACACGGTGAAGCTGCTGCTCCCTGCGGCCACGCGGTCACGCGGCTGTTGTTGTGGCGACCATCCTAGCCCTGCACTGCGACACGGCTTTGGCTTCGGTAACATAGGTAGGGGGGGGTGGGGGCTTTTCTTTGCGGAAATGCTTGCAACACGACTGTTCTGTAGGTGGGCCACGACGTCAGCCTAAATAACCCTCATGCAGCGGGCAAGGCACTACCGACCTAGCAGACCGAGCAGAGCATGACCGTCCCTATCCCATCGCACCCACCCTCTCGTCTCAGGCATGACGGCGACCTCCAGGCTCCGCGGCAGCCCCGCATCTGCCCCTGATCTGCACGGCGCCAACCCCGATCTACGGTGCGCGAGGCGTGCGCTCCGCCGCCACCGACAAGCGCGTCCTCGCAGAGTTCCTCGAGGCCTCCATCTACGTGCCAACCTCTCCCTGCCCCGGCGGAAGCGCTTCAACATCTCATCGCCACCGGCAGCGGAATCAGACGGGATCTCTTCGCGTGCCCTCGTTTCGGACAACGTGGACGCAGTGCTGCAGTTACCACCAGGTAGGTCATGGCCTTAGCAGCCTGGGAACGGGAACATGGCCCACGTTCTCATTCCCATGTTCCACGTTTCGGAACGGGAATGTTCCCGTTCCCATGTTATAAAATGATACCCTAAGTTTGGAACGGGAACGGGAACAGGAACATGGCTACTAAGGTCATGGCCACGCGACAATGCTATGTTTCAAGTGTTTCAGGACATTTTTCAGACATGTTGTAAGCCTATGTTTCAAGTGTTTCAGTTATTTCAAATGTATGTTTCAATTGTTTCACGTGGATGTTATAAAAGTAGATCGAGATGTTGCATATGCTGCAATAGTTGTATACGTATGTTGCAAGTGTCTATCCCAATGTTTCATCTATTTTTTTATACACGTATGTTGCAAGTGTTCTAGACGCATGTCTGAAGTGTTTCATCTGTTTTCTTTTGTGTGTTGCAAGTGTTGCATCTGAATGTTTCAAAAGTAGATCGGGATGTTGCAATGGTGTTTCAACTATATGTCCCAAATGTTTCATCTATTTTAGACGTTTGTTGCAAATGTTTTAACTGGATGTTGCAAAAGTAGATCTGGTGTTTGAATGTTGTAGTTGGACCCACTTGCCATAGCCACCTGCTTGCAGCTGCTGGGGCCACGTGCATGTGTATGGGAGCGGCAGACGCGGGAAACAAGAGCGGGCGCAGATCGAGACGCGGCCCCGTGTGGGGGCGCACATGCGTGGAAAATGGAGCGGCATGGGTCCCCATGTGAAGTGGGCGCGCGGACGGGCATAGCTGGCGCTAGCGCCCGGATGTCCGATCCGGACGCTAGCAGTTCCGTTTTCTTAGAGATCGAGGGGTACTTCTTCTCAATTGAGAAAAAAATTAGAGAAAAAGGTGGGTTGAATCCAATTTTTTTCTATTAAATTCTCTTTATGACTAAATATAGAAAGGGATTTTTTTGTGAGATTACAACGGACGCTCACAAACACGAGCGCACACTCATCCTTATGAATGCACGCACGTACACCCTACCCCTATGAGCACCTCCGAAGAACTGAGTTAGACCGGCAAATATCGAGATTGACAAAATCATCACAGACACATCGCTGTCGACGGGCACGTCGCGTACCACTTTAATCCAGTGAAGATGCTCTTTGCCCCCCTGCTGTCACCTTTTTGCAGGATTTGATCATGGTCCTGGGCCGTTGCGCATCGGGTGGAAGGAGTAGATAAATATGGTGCAGGTACGATTGGTTTTAGCATTTTGACTGGCCCAGAAATGGACGGATGGATGGGCCGGCCAGTATATACATAGGGCCCAAATCCTGCATTGGCTCACTCCAATCTTAATCTTGCTTTTATATATAAAAAAAGAAAAAAGTTTTTTTAATATAGTTATGTCTGTGATGATGTTTACTGCTTCAAATTAGATTGAAGTTATGCCTCAAAACATGATCGCTTTTGCTTCTTACGTACTTCAAATTACGTTTCTTGACATTTCCTCTCTTTTACCTCTTGGACAGAGCACAGGCTAAGTACACACACGCTGACACATCGAGTAGGCAACACCATTTGCTAGAAACGTACGTAGTACATCATATACTGTACATGTGCTAGCTACTACTACTACTAAACACTATTGGAGTATACATACTCTAGTCAGCACAAACATAGCACTGACATGATAGATACACATGAGTCGTTATTCCGTTGGCATACGGACAACCCGTCGAACCCAATGCACGGTTTTTTTTTCGGACGTGTTGGGGGTGGGGACAAGTGGTGGAGCGGGGTGCGGTCGGCTGATGGACGAATCAGATGAAAACACGTGGCAGATGATCGTATACTTTAGTAAAGATTAAATTGAAAATGATTCATCGCGATTATATGGGTAAAAGAACACAAAATTAACACCTCCACTCCACCCTTACCCCTTGGGCGCAAAAATAAGACTGGGATGGTATCAAGAAGATATATAGCATCGATATGGAACATCGGTACGACAGCAAGATGGGTACAACGATATTCAACTCCGTAAAACATTATGGTAATACAGAGGTTACAGCTGCGCTAATGAAATATCGGTGATACGTAGCCAAGAAAATGTTGATTATTGTTAGTCTGGTAACTTTTTGAAAGATTGGAGGTAAAATTACTTAAGTTCTGAATTAATACAGTTTTTAGTACCCCAGACAAAAAGCAAAATAAGTGCAAGAGCTAGGTGCTGCTCAAATCTGTGAGGACAAAATCATACCATAAGCAAGAGCGTCCGTCAAACTCAGAGTGCATATACGGAAAAGGAAACTAAATGCTTTTCAGTACCTCGCATGGACATTAAAAAAAAAAGGGAAGTGCTAAATTTCAGATAACTGAAAACAACGTTTCTTTCAAGCGATTGTTACTAGCTGTCCAATCTAGATGTCTTCCCCCAAGTTTCTGAACTATACATGCATGAAAGCCTTTCGAACTTCCACAATATAGCCATACAATTTCAACTAACCATTTTAATCGGCCCACTCAGGCTACAAGACCTCCCTCCACACACCTCTGGTTACATTACATCGTAGACTGTCACATCATCCTCCTGCCTTCTTTTTGGTTGAATTCTTTTCCTTATTTAATTAACTCATGAGAGCCTCTGGTTATGCCATTGACTGTCATATCCTCTTCCACCTAGCGAACACTTCAAGTCAGCAAAAACGAAATCAGAATGTTGAAAGAACAAACTGTTAATCTGAACTGGTTCATTGCTATACCTCGTTTTTGGTTGAATGATTTTCCTTACTTAACTCATGCGCGCCATCAGCGTGCACTTCACCCAGTTCTATATCTTGAGCCTCTTCCCTTTCATGCCTGGAAAGAGTAGATATATGAAAATGATGATATTGACATGCTTGTCACTCCTCCACAACATTATAAACATTTCTCTCACATATAATGAAATATACCAATCAGTATATATATATACATCATACCAGGCAGGTATGTCTGCTGCAGCTGGGTCAAAGTGAACCCTATAGGCAAAGCCATCAGTTCTAGCCCTCTTAAGCACATACACATCCATATCATCAGCCAACATATCCAAGGCCGACGAGCGAATGTCTAAACTCAAGGAATTCTCTCCACCTAAGATATCACCATCTTGCCTCAACTTCTCAGAGACTAGCGCAGACTCCTTCGCAATCCCCTTAAATTTTTTGTTTGCAATTTTTGCAAGCAAGTTAGTTACTTACCCATCAAACAGTAAATATCAGTTTACAACGGATAGACCTAAAACAGGATCACTAGCCATAGATCTAGCATGTCTACTTGCTTTTAGAATAAACAATGAGTCCTAGAACATCTACTAGTACAGGATTAATAGATAGAGTGTGTGAGAGAGAGAGAGGGGTCAAGGGGGTGTAAACCATCGGCCGCCTTTGAGGAAGACGGGCTCGCCATCGCGATGCTTGGTGAAGACCCGGTGGCGGTGCTGTGTCGAAGGGCGACGGTGCAGTGGCGGCGTTGGCCGGTGGCGGTGCTTCCCGTCACTGGCTACGCACCCTCTCTTAGATCGGATTAGGGTTGTGTCGGTGGGTGACTGTAGCTCAGGTGAACCTCGTGATCTGAGCCACCATCCCCCACCTTTCTTTTATAGCGTAGTGTGACAAGGGCCCACCAACCATGTAGGGTTGGGCGCTCCCGATTAGGGCGTGGATCCAAGGGCCCAATTGACGGGCCAATTGGATAGAGATCAACTAACATTCTTTCCCCTTGATCTCACCTTATGACTTAAACTCAACTTACTTACTTTATCTTGTTCTCATTCCATCACAGATTAGTGCATAGAGCATGCCTCATCGTCACAGTCAATTGCCATTAGATTAAACAGCTACAATGTACCTTTCTGTTTTGAAACAGATTCTCAACTAGGCCTTTATTGTCCAGGAATCATAGGCTTTCCCTTAAACCCATGCCGGCTAAGTGTTCTCTGAACACGCTGGGTGGTAAGCCTTTTATAAGCGGATCTACGATCATCTTTTATGTTCTTATATGCTCAAGACTAATTATATGATCTCGGACTTTGTCTTTCACAACATAATACTTTATGTCAATGTGTTTTGCAGCACCACTTGACTTATTGTTGTGAGCATAACATATTGATGGATTATTATAGCAATATAACTTGAGTGGTTTATGTATGTCGTCTACCACTTTCAACCCCGACATGAATTTCTTTAGCCAATTCACCTGCCGTGTGGCCTCATTACATGCTACAAACTCGGCATACATTGTGGACGATATAGTGACGGTTTGCTTTGAGCTTTTCCATGATATAGCTCCTCCCGCGAGAGTGAATATGTATCCTGACATGGACTTTCTTTCATCTCCCGTATAATCAGAATCTATATACCCCTCTATGTGCAGGAAATCGGATCTTCTGTATGTTAGCATGAGACCCTTCGTACCTTGCAGGTAACGCAAAACTTTCTTTACTAATTTTTAGTGTTCTATTCCTAGATTACTCTGATATCTGCCAAGCAACCTGGTAACAAATGCTAAGTCAGGGCGAGTACATACTTAAGCATACTGTAAACTTTCGACAACTAAACTATATGAAACCGCTTTCATTTGATCGATCTCATATTGGTTCCTGGAATATTAAAATTTCTCATATCTGTCGCCCTTGACTATAGGAGCAGGTGAAGACTTACAATTTTGCATACTGTATTTTTTAGAACTTTTTCTAAGTATGCCTTTTGTGATAATCCTAAAACCTCATTTTCTCTATCTCGGTGAATCTCTATTCCTAGGACGAACGAAGCTTCACCGAGATCCTTCATATCAAACTTTGAGGACAAGAACTTCTTTGTTTCTAGGAGTAGATTAACATCACTGCTAGTGAGCAAGATGTCATCCATATACAAGACTAGGAAAATGTATTTACCATTCTTGAACTTTGCATAAACGTAATTGTCCTCTACATTTTCTTGAAACTCAAACTTTCTTATTGTACTATCAAACTTCAAATACCACTGTCTTGAAGCTTGTTTTAATCCGTAAATGGATTTCTTTAGGCTGCATCCCGTACATTCTTTTCCTTCCACAACAAAACCTTTCGGTTGTGCCATGTAAACATTTTCCCCCAAATTCCCGTTTAGGAACGTCGTCTTTATATCTATCTGATGTAACTCTAAGTCATAATATGCTACAAGCGTCATTATGATTCTAAAAGAATCCTTACATGAGACTGGAGAAAATGTCTCATTATAATCTATACCTTCTCTTTGCGTGGAGCCTTTTGTCACAAGTTGTGCTTTAAATCTTTCTATATTCCCTTTGGAGTCATGTTTAGTTTTATAGACCCATTTACAGCCTACTATCTTGGCTCCTTTAGGAATTGTTTCTAAGTTCCAAACTCCATTGGTTTTTATTAATTTCTTTTCATCTTCCATGGCTTTAAGCCACTTGGATGAGTGAGCGCTTCTCATGGTTTCTTCAAATGAGGTGGGATCACTCTCCATTTGAAATTCCTCACATTCATAAACTTCACAATCAGCAGGAATGGCTAATCTCCTGACTCTTTGAGACCTTCTAGGGGCCTCATTAGATGACGCTTGTTCTACATGAGGCTGCTGTTGCTCTTCCTCATGTGTGACAACGGGTTCTTAGGGATCCTGAAGGACAGGTTCCTCATGTTCATTCATTGTTGTCACAGGAGAACTAACAACAGGTGCTGTTACTACAGTATCTTGCACCATTGGTACAGCAACAACATGTAGCGTGAAGAATGGTTCTTGAACCATAGGAGTGTGCACGTATACCCGCTTCTCTTCAAAACTAATTTCTCGCGCTACCATGCTCCCCCTGATCATATCATCCTCCAAGAAAACAACATGTCTTGTTTCTACAAACTTCGTTTGTCTGTCAGGACAACAGAAGCGATAATCTTTTGACTTTTCTGAATAGCCAATGAAATGACAGTTGACTGTCTTGGAGTCCAGCTTCCCTATGTTTGGGTTAAATACCTTTGCCTCAGCTGGACAACCCCACACATGTAAATAGTTTAGTGAGGGTTCATTTCCTGTCCATAACTCATACGGTGTGTTGGGCATCGATTTACTTAGCACTCGATTAAGTATATGAATGGTGGATTTTAACATCCCCATCTATAAACTTATCGGTAAGGTAGAGTAACTTATCATGCTTCTCACCATATCCACTAAGGTATGGTTACGTCTTTTAGCTACTCTATTCTATTGAGGTTCGTCCAGGAACTTGGCCATATGGGGTGTGTCGACCGTAGTATTCTACCCCACGGTCGGACCTTACTACCTTAATTTTTAAATTATGCTGATTTTCAACTTCAGCCTTGAATATTTTAAATTTATCCAATGCTTTCAATATTTTCTTAATTAGATAAATATAGCCAAAACGAGAATAGTCATCTGTGAATGTTATGAATGAATCATAACCATCCACACTCTTCATAGGAAAAGGACCACAGATGTCTGTGTGAACTATTTCTAAAATTTCTACGCTTCATTTGACATCTTTCTTTATTTTTTAATATACTTTTCTTTTATGCAATCTATGTATTGTTCTAAATCTGTAAATTCTAAGGGCGGAAGAATTGATTTATTAATCAATCGCTCTATTCTCCCCTTTGAAATATGGCCTAAACGACAGTGCTATAATTTTAAAGATACATCATGCATTCTCTCCCGCTTATTTGTTGCATTCATAGACGAGAAAGCATTCTCATTCTTAATACTTACATCATTTAAATTCTCAAAAAGTGATAATAAATAAAGCTTGTCTTGTCGGAAGGCAAGACCAACACATTTATTATTATAAACAATCTGACATTTGCCATTACCAAAATGGCAATCATATCCATCGTCATCTAAACGTGAAACACTTATTAAGTTTCTTCATAAAGAGGGTACAAATAGAACATCTGAAAGCTTAAGTAGAAACCCATCAACTAATTCTAGAGAAAGATCTCTAATGGCTTCAACTTGAGCTTCAACTCCATTTGCTACATTAATTCTTTTTTCTCCTCTTTGCAGGGTCCTCCTCGTACGGAATCCCTGTAATGAATTTGCAACATGAACAGTTGCACATGAATCAATCCACTAAGTAGATTTTGCATAACTTAAATACAAGGATTCATTTATGAATGTAATGAAATCCTCACCTCTCTTCAGCAGTTTCTTTAGGAAGTCTGGACAGTCCCTCTGGTAGTGTCCATGCTTCTTGCACCATTTGCGTTGATCTTTTTCAACTTGAGTATTGTTGTTCTTTGGATGGTGGTCATTCTAAGGGGCTTTCCTTTGAGGTTTGACATTCTTATTGAAGTTCTTTCTTGTCCTTCACAAGGTTAGCAGAGTCACCCTGTAAGGACTTCAGCCTTTCCTCTTCTTGAACACACATTGCAATGAGCTTCTCTATGTCCCACTTGTCGGGCTGCATATTGTAGTGAACAACAAATGTTTCATATTCCTTTGGCAAGGAAGCAAAAACTAGATGAATCAGGAACTCATCCTTGAGCCCCAAATCTATTGGCTTCAGCTTCGAAGCTGTGTTGCTTATCTTCAATATGTGCTCTCTCATACAGCCATCAATATAATTTTCATTGAACAATTTCTTGATCAATGTATTAGCATAAGCCTTTGAAGAGCCAGTGAACTGACTCTCCACCTTCTTTAGGTACTCCGTGGCGGTATCACAGTCTGGGATCGACCCCCTTATAGCATCTGAAATTGTGGACTTAGCCACCATCAAGCACTTGCAGTTTGATATGTCTCATTTCTTACGTTCGAGATCATACTTCATCCGCACTTCTATATGATCTCGCTACCGAGCAGTGAAATCAGCATCAAACTCGTTTTCTTCCCTCACCGGGTCTACTAGCTCAATAGGACACGGGGAGGTTAGCGCTAAGTCATTCTCGGACAGCGCAAGTGCGAGCTCATACTTCTCTCGCCATACTCTATAATTGCCCCCTTCTAGAGGTGGTATGTGCGAGATGAATGCCATTGGGTTGAGTCCTGAAAAACACCGTCAGAGATAGTGAGAAAATATGACATTATAATTGTATGCTTTAATTTAACATTGGTCAAAATTAAAACATACATTATTCTTATACACTAATTCTACATCACCATTGGGCAGAAATAGAATTAATACAAGGAAAATTTATGATTAAACATTATAATATTGCTATTATCAACGTTGATCAGAAAAATAACAATATTATAATTTACTGATTAAAATTGACTACTCTTAAAATTAAATTCTCCCGTTGATTCAAATTTAATTAGAAAATTATAAACTTTAACATTGCAGCAGAACCATGAATAAATAATAATTATCTACTTTTCAGAAGTATTTTCTTGTTCATATCTACTTTCTGGAAAAAGTAACACATTGGTGTAATTTTACCAGAAATTTTAAACCTTCGAAATTCATCAAAATTCATTCAAATCTGCTTCAGAAAATTAAATAAAATTCTAACATTATTTACTGTTCATTCTGGCCTAGCCTGTAGCAGCAGTAAGCGGCCCAGCAGCGACAGTACGCGGCCCGACAGCAGCAGCGGCCCACGCACACGCGCTCGCGGCACCTCCCCCGCGCCCAGGCCGTAACCTGGACCTAGGCCGGGAAAGCTCTCGCTCGCCTAGGCTCAATCTAGCCCGAGGCGCTCTCAGTCATCCATCTAGATCCAACGGCTAGACGTCGATTTCGGGAGATCGAAACCCCCTCGGCCGGCCACGTTCCCAAACCCTAACTCATTCGACTCCTCCCTTTCTCTGTCTTCGCCACGCCCCTCTCTTCTCCTCAGCGCAGCGAGCAGCAACAGCCGAGCAAAAGCGAGCGGTGATGGCGCCGTCGCCAGTCCCCTCGCCGGCGTGCACGCTCCCCAGCAGGTGAGCGTGCCGTCGTCGAGCGGTCTGGGTGGCGGTGCCCTGATCCCCACACGCGCTGCGGTGAAGAGCTCTCAAAACCCTAGATCTGACCGACCTCTTCTCCACCTTCTCTCTCTCAGCCCCGCGACGACATCGAGTGAGGCGAGGCGATGACGACGCCGTCGCCGACCCCCTCGTCGGCGCGCGCTCCCCAGCGGGTGAGCGTGCCGCCGTCGAGCGGCCTGGCCACAGCGCCCTTGGCCAGAGCACGCGCCCGCTCAACGTGCAGCGGCGACTCGACCCTTCTTCTCGCGCGAAGATGAGGCGATGGCGTGGTGCAGCGGTGAAGTAGGCCTCTTCCCCTTCCCCTTTTCTTCTCTGATTGGATCTTTCTTTATTTTCTTCTCGGATCTATCCGATTTTGGGTTGGGGATGGGGTTAGGATCGAGATTAGGGTTAGGGTTTCCTTACTGTTCATCTTCCCGAGCAGTTTGCGCGGGTTAGGGTTAGGGTTTCCTTACTGTTCATCTTCCCCGAGCGGTTTGCGCGGGTTAGGGTTAGGGTTTGAGTTGCTTTTCAAAACCGAGACCTTTCTCTTACTTCTTTTCTTCACCCGAATTGGGTTTAGGGTTCGATGAACCCTCCGTTTAGATCCCTAAACGAATCTATCACATCCTTCTACATGCTGCTACTCGGTTTTCTTTTCCGATAGGCTAGATCTACACCTAGTTAGGTTTCTGATACCATTGATAGACCTAAAACAGGATCTAGCCATAGATCTAGCGTGTCTACTTGCTTTTCAAATAAACAGTGAGTCCTAAAACATCTACTAGTACATGATTAATAGATAGAGTGAGAGAGAGGGGTCAAGGGGGTGCAAACCATTGGCCGCCTTTGAGGAAGACGGGCTCACCATCGTGATGCTTGGTGAAGACCCAGTGGTGGTGCTTTCCGTCACTGGCTGCGCACCCTCTCTTAGATCGGATTAGGGTTGTGTCGGTGGATGACTGTAGCTTAGGTGAATCTCATGATTTGAGCGGCCGGTCCCCACCTTTCTTTTGTAGCGCAGTGTGACGGGGGCCCACCAACCATGTAGGGTTGGGCGCCCCCGATTAGGGCGTGGATCAAAGGGCCATTGGATAGAGATCAACTAACAACAACAACAAATAAAAAGCTTGCTTGTCATTACCAAAAGGACAGACAGGCAACAGAAGCAGAGCACGGATCTGCACGCGAATACTTTTTGATGAGACGAAACAACCAGTCACGAATGTCATGGCTCAAGTCATCATGGAAGTAGAGTGAGTAAACACCGAACCCCATCCTCAGCCACTCAAGGATCAGCCCAGATTCCTTCGTGATACAATTGATGCAATCATACTGCAAGTAGTGTAAACAGATGGATATAAAGTACATATAATGTAAAAACTGATGCGAAGCTATTTTTGTACACGTACAATAACAGGAGGTATGATAGGGGTCGGCCTGTTCTTTCTTGGCAGCACGAGACTCTGGATCCTGGTGCTCAGCCTGATCTCAGGAGAGAAAAAACGTAACCCCTGCTTCTTCGATTCAGAAACCAGTTCGGCCTCCTTTTTGCAACACTTGGAAAGTAAGCAAAAAAAAAACATAGATCAATTCACTGTACGCTACCATTGATCAATTCACTGTAAGCTACCAATGAATGCAAGCCCAGCCTCAAAGGCTCCACATTAAGCTAGTAGTTGGCAGGCAGTGGAGTTTACCAGATAGACGAGAACAATAGCCAAGTTGTGATCGGCACGAGCAGAATTGGCAAGCTGTTAGACCTTCTTGCGGCGCTTGGAAAAAGCAAGCCAGCAAACTGAAGTCTCGAGCTTGCCGGCGCCCCTCGCCGGAGCTGGAGAAGACTCCCAAGGATCGAACACGATCTCACAGAGAACACACGCGAACTCAGTGGAACACGAGCGAATTGGTGCCGCTAACAACCGCAGCGTTTTTCTGACTCTATATTGCAATATATACAAGACGCTACACACGGCCACTGCCGCTGCCACACACACCACGAACTCCGACTTGACCGCGCCATCCCACGATCGAGCTCGCGCCATGCGCGCCACTACGACGCCTAACACCGAAAAGAAGGGACTGCCGCTGCATGAACTAGCATGCGTCTGGCTTACATGGACGCACCTGAATTAGCTAAGTTCAGGCTCTAATTATGACATGCCAAGAATAGAAACTGAAGAAGGAACGTGGCCGAGCTAGGATTATCTAACACAAACAACGGAACATTTTACAATTGGTGATAATACTGTAATTCTCAGCGAAGCTATCAGGAAATGGAGTTTACCAGGTAGACTAGATTAACACCCGCGGTAGCACAAATAATGGCTGTCGACCGAGGGTGGTATCAGATTGAGCCCCACTCGCTCTGGCATTTCGCCAGTAGAATTCCTTGAGGTACCTCAGGTCGTTGTAGACAGGAAAGAAACGGTCCCATCCCCATGCTCTCTCAAACAGGTCTGAATTTGCCGAACATTACGGGGATTCAATTCGGTTCAATTCAACTTTTCGAAAGATGTTCAGAAACAAAATCGACGGAGGAGTAGGTGCGTGCATTCTCGGCGCCGGCATCTGAAAGCAAACGCCGAAATCTTGCTTCACCTCCTCCGACAGCTCGACCCACTCGGCTTGGTTGGGGTTTCGACCTCTATCCCGCTGCTGGACTTTGTGGTGGCAGTGGCACTGACACCGCCGATGGCGCCGGAGAGGGCTGAAGTGGAGAAGAGGAGATCGTCGGATCCTGTCGCGCTCGACGGCATTGTTGCGGCGGCCCCAGACCCAGAGTCCGCGCGTTAGGGCTCGACTAGAAAACTTGCACGGCGGCTTTGCCGCGCATGCGTAACGTCTGAATAGGGAAACCTGTTAAGTACTATTACTACTCAGTATTCACTGCCGTGTTGTCTCGTAGCCTCGTAGGTGAGTCGGCAGTCGATTTCGTTATCCACGCGCGATGGTCCACTCTCGCGCGATCTGTTGGAGTTGTTCCAAATTCACTCCAGGATATAGGCGGGGCTTCTAACGGAGCGAAGCGGAGGGCCGTCGCCAGAGGCTTGGGGCGGAGCGTAGCGGAGTCTGAAGCCGGCCCATCAGGTCTCGCCCCTATACTCGGGGGGTGCGGGGGGCGGAGCCCCCCGCGGTACGGTATATACACCCTTGCTAGGGTTTCGCGGAGACTTGATTCTCTTGTAAGTCGCCATAGGCGCAGACTCATGACTATGATGAGGCGCTGGATAGTTTCGGAAAGAGGAAGGCCGAGTGGACTCCAGAAGAGATCTGCAAGGATCAAAAGGCGCTCGCCCTAATTCAGTTGCATCTTCATAATGATATTTTGCAGGAGTGTCTGAAAGAGAAAACTGCTGCAGAACTATGGCTGAAACTGGAATCGATTTGTATGTCCAAGGATCTAACCAGTAAGATGCAGATGAAGATGAAGCTGTTCACTCTGAAGATGAAGGAGGAGGATTCAGTGATGAGCCACATCGCTGAATTCAAGAAGAACGTCGCCGACCTAGTGTCGATGGAGGTGAAGTATGATGATGAGGACTTAGGTCTTTTACTGCTATGTTCTTTGCCAAATTCGTATGCAAATTTTCGTGACACCATACTTTTGAGCCGTGATGAACTAACCCTAAAGGAAGTTTATGAGGCTCTCCAGTCTAGGGAGAAGATGAGAGGCATGGTGCAGAATGACGGGACGTCGTCCTCTAAGGGCGATGCTTTGCATGTGAGAGGCAGAACTGAAAACAGATCCTCCAATGATGGCAATGATGGTAGAAAGAACTTCGAAAGGAGAGGCCGTTCAAAGTCCAAGCCGCATGGTAATAAAAAGTTCTGTGTTTATTGCAAGCTGACAAATCATAATATTGAGGATTGCAGAAAAGTACAGAATAAGGAGAAGAGGAAAAACAAGTCGGCTGGTAAGGTCTCTGTTGCTGCTGCTGTGTCTGATGATGATTCTGGAGATTGTCTGGTAGTATTTGCTGGTTGTGTTGCTGGTCATGATGAATGGATTCTCGATTCCGCATGTTCATTTCATATTTGCACTAACAGAAATTGGTTTAGCTCGTATAAGCCTGTGCAGAAAGGGGATGTTGTGTGGATGGGAGATGATAACCCGTGTGACATTGTGGGGATTGGATCAGTTTAGATCAAGACTAATAATGGCATGACACGCACGCTGAAAAACGTCAGGTATATACTAGGGATGTCTAGAAATCTTATCTCATTGAGCACGCTTGATGCAGAAGGTTACAAATATTCCGGTTCAGATGGCATTCTGAAGGTATCAAAAGGTTCTCTTGTTTGCTTGAAAGGTGATCTTAATTCTGCAAAGTTATATGTCCTTAGAGGGTGTACTTTACCTTGTTCTGATTCCGCTGTTGCTGCTGTTACTAATGATGAACCTAGTAAAACTAACCTTTGGCATATGCATTTGGGACATATGAGTCACCATGGTATGGCAGAATTGATGAAGAGAAACCTGTTGGATGGCTGCACTTCGAGTAAAATAAAGTTTTGTGAGCATTGTATTTTCGGGAAGCATAAAAGGGTACATTTCAACACTTCTGTTCACACCACTAAATGTACTCTTGATTATGTTCATGCTGATTTATGGGGTCCTTTCCGTAAGTCCTCACTTGGTGGTGCTCGTTACATGCTTATAATTATTGATGATTACTCTAGAAGGGTTTGGCCTTATTTTCTGAAACAGAAAGATGATACTTTTGCTGCTTTTAAGAACTGGAAAGTAATGATAGAAAGGCAAACTGAAAGGAAGGTAAAATTGCTTCGTACTGATAATGGTGGAGAATTTTATTCGCGTGAATTTAATGATTATTGCAGATCGGAAGGCATTGTTAGGCATCACACCATACCTCATACTCCACAACAGAATGATGTGGCCGAACGCATGAACAGAACCATCATGTCCAAGGCCCGTTGCATGTTGTCTAATGTCAGGATGAGCAAGTATTTTTGGGCTGAAGCTGCTAATACTGCCTGTTACTTGATAAACAGGTCGCCTTCTATTCCACTAAATAAAAAAAACTCTCATTGAGGTATGGTCTGGTACGCCTGCTGATTATTCACAGTTGAAAGTTTTTGGATGCACTGCTTATGCTCATGTTGATAATGGAAAATTAGAGCCTAGAGCTGTTAAGTGTCTTTTTCTTGGTTATAGTTCGGGAGTCAAAGGCTATAAATTATGGAATCCTGAAACAGGAAAGACTTTTATGAGCAGGAGTGTTGTTTTTAATGAATCTGTGATGTTTACTGACAGTTTGCCCTCAGATCATGTTCCAGAAAAGAGCTGCAGCATATGCGCATGTAGGTGGAGCATGTTGATGATGATACAGGTGTGCAGGCGGAGCCTGTTGATGAGCATGGTGACCATGATAATGATGTTGCTGAGAATGATGCTCATGATGATGTTCAGCAAACTCCTCCTATTTTGCAGTTAGAGGAGGATTTACCTATTACTCAACGCAAGTCAAAAAGGACAATTGCACCTCCTAAGCGTCTTATTGAAGAGTGTAATTTGTCTTACTATGCTTTGAGTTGTGCTGAACAGGTGGAGAATGTTCATGAGCCAGCAACCTATAAAGAAGCTATTTATTGTGGTGATACTGAGAATTGGATTTCTGCTATGCATGAGGAGATGCAGTCTCTTGAGAAGAACAGTACATGGGAGATTGTACCTTTGCCTAAGAATAAGAAGACCATCAGCTGTAAATGGATCTTCAAGAGAAAGGAGGGTTTATCTCCAAGCGAGCCTCCAAAGTATAAGGCAAGATTAGTTGCTAAAGGCTACAGTCAAATTCCGGGTGTTGACTACAATGATGTGTTCTCTCTAGTGGTAAAACACAGTTTAATTCGTACTTTCCTTAGTATTGTTGCTTCACATGATCTTGAGCTTGAGCAGTTAGATGTGAAGACTGCGTTTTTGCATGGAGAGCTTGAGGAGGACATATACATGGACCAACCAGAAGGGTTCATAGTGCCTGGCAAGGAAAAATATGTGTGTAAGTTGAAGAGATCCTTGTATGGTTTGAAACAGTCCCCTCGTCAGTGGAACAAGAGGTTTGATTCATTTATGTTAGCACACAGTTTTAAAAGATCTAAGTATGATAGCTGTGTTTACATCAAGCATGTTAATGGATCACCTATATATTTGCTGTTATATGTTGATGATATGCTGATTGCTGCCAAGAGTAAGATTGAAATCACTAAGTTAAAGAAGCTATTGAGTAGTGAGTTTGATATGAAAGATCTTGGTAGTGCTAAGAAAATTCTTGGTATAGAAATTAGTAGAGACAGAAAATCTGGTTTGCTATTTCTTAGTCAACAAAATTATATTAAGAAAGTTCTTCAGCGTTTCAACATGCAAAATGCTAAGGCTGTTAGTACCCCTATTGCACCTCACTTTAAGTTGTCAGCTGCTCAGTGTCCTAGTACAGATGCAGAGATTGAATACATGTCAATGGTTCCTTATTCTAGTGCTGTTGGGTCTTTGATGTATGCCATGGTTTGCTCTCGTCCAGATTTGTCATATGTTATGAGTCTTGTTAGTAGATATATGTCTAATCCTGGCAAAGAACATTGGAGGGCAGTTCAGTGGATTTTCAGGTACCTCAGAGGCACAGCAGATTCCTGTTTAAAGTTTGGAAGAACTGATAAGGGTCTTATTGGCTATGTGGATTCTGATTATGCTGCTGATCTGGACAGGCGAAGATCACTTACAGGTTATGTGTTTACTGTTGGCAGTTGTGCTGTAAGTTGGAGGGCTACTTTACAGTCAGTTGTTGCTTTGTCTACTACTGAAGCAGAATATATGGCTATTTGTGAAGCGTGCAAAGAATTAATTTGGCTGAAAGGTTTGTACGCTGAGCTTTGTGGAGTTGAATCTTGCATAAGTTTGCACTGTGACAGTCAAAGTGCAATTTACCTCACTAAAGATCAGATGTTCCATGAGAGAACTAAGCACATAAATATCAAGTATCATTTTGTGCGTGATGTGATTGAAGAAGGTAAGCTGAAGGTATGCAAGATTAGTACTCATGATAATCCTGCTGATATGATGACAAAGCTTGTTCCCGTTGCTAAGTTTGAGCTGTGCTCAAGCTTAGTTGGTTTAATTGGATAGTCCAAGAGACTATTGTTGGCACCAGTGGTTTTCTATCTTTGTTATGTTCAGGATGAAGGGTTGATTTATGATACAAGATGAATTTGTGTCAAGGTGGAGTTTGTTGGAGTTGTTCCAAATTCACTCCAGGATATAGGCCGGGCTTCTGACGGAGCGAAGCGGAGGCCCGTCGCGCGGAGGCTTGGGCCGGAGCGTAGCGGAGTCTGAAGCCGGCCCATCAGGTCTCGCCCCTGTGCTCGGGGGGTGCGGGGGGCGGAGCCCCCCACGGTACGGTATATACACCCTTGCTAGGGTTTCGTGGAGACTTGATTCTCTTGTAAGCCGCCATAGGCGTGTAACCCAAAACTCTTGAGATAGTGAGATTGTTGCTGGCTGGTGCCCGTGGTTTTTTCCCTTCACATCGGAGGGGTTTTCCACGTTAAATCGTGTGTCTCCTCTGTGGCTTGATTCTTTACTTCATATTCCTATACGTCGTTCATAACACGATCGACACACCGCGATCACCGCGGGCACCGTGAGAAAGGAGGGAATTGCCTCCTTTTTCGTTTCCTGAATTTTGCAGCCCTCCTCTTCCACCTCTTTTTGTAATCAGTAACCGTTAGTTCCACTTCGCCGCTCTTTTCTTTAATAAATTTCAGTAGGAGCTTCGCCCCTCCTGTTTGCTAAAAAAGGGAAGGAATTGCCGCGGGCCTTCCATTAACGCCATGCTACCATTGCCTTCCATTCACCGCAAGAAAACAAGGAATTGATCGCCCGTCGCGCCCCAAAATCCATCGCACGACGACCTTTGGGAGCGGGAGGAAGAAGGACAAGAGGGGGAAGAAGCTCGGAAATGTTTTTTTGCTGCTTGGCTTTGGATCGGGAGGAGGAGAAACCAAAAGGAACCACGAGAAGCCGCTTCTGCCGGAATCCGCTCCGAGCAATCTCAGCCACAGGATTAGAGATCGGACGAACGAGAGTAAATGATGACGTGGCTAGCTGAGCAACAAAAAGTGATGTACAGAAATAATGATAAGTGTTTTGCTCTGGTGGTCCTCTTTTCAACAGTTGCACGCATCTTAAAAGCACGTGGGTAATTAATTAAAATTAATTATGTTTGGATCTGGACTCGGGCTTACCCTGTCCATGTCCATGTCCAAGCCCATGCCCTAGTCCAGTTGATCCGTTCCCATTTGCCGCCCACCCCAACTCGATCCGTTCTCGTCTCGCACATTTGTAACAGGAACCGGAGAGGAGGCGGCGGCGCCAGCCATCCTGCTCGGGCTCGTTCGCATCGCCGAGCTAGACTGGTTAGCACGCTGTGTCCCGAGGCTGCAGTGCACGGTTCGATCGCCCGCTTGCATGGTTTTTTTGGCTTGACGCATGATTTTGTATGCCACTGTGCGGCTCGTTTTTGACCGCGCTGGATTTTTTACCCTTTGGCACTTGCATGTTGCATGTCCTCGTTTTGTGGCGTGAGTTTTGCATCTCTGCATGGCGCGTTGCTGCGGTTCGTTGCCGCAGATCGAGTACGGCTCGACGGACGTGTCGCCGAGTCGGTGCGAGCTCCTCCTCCGCGAACACCTCTGGCGCGACGAAGTCCGGCGCAACCTTGACGACGTACTGTCGCCAAATCCGGTGCAAGCTCCTCCTCCGCGAAGTCCTCTGGTGCGACGAAGTCCGGCGCAACCTTAACGTCAAGAAGAACGAGCAAACGCTTCCTGCCCTCCGTGCTTTGCAGCTACCTAGCCCTCCATGCGACGCCGCCGCCACTACTACACGATTGAATTTGCGCAGCGTTGCACTTTTGGCCTCCGTGGTGGGCACTGAGTTTGCCCGCCACGGTACATACAGCGATTTACCGAGGCGGGTATTTTTTATTTACCGTGACAAAGTTTTTTTGTCCGCCGCAGTAAATCAATTTACCGCGGCGGGCGCCTAAAGACGTCCGCCACGGAAAATACCCTATTTACCATGGCGGACGTCTTAAGGCGCCCGCCACGGTAAATCGATTTACCGCGGCGGGCGCGTAACGACGTCCGCCACGGAAAATACCCTATTTACCGCGGCGGGCATCATTTAAGGCCCGCCATGGAAAATCGGAGGCCCAATAGCAAAGCGAGGCCCACTATTTCCGTCGTCATATATATACACAAACTCGCACTCCCAGCAGCCGCGCCTCCCTCTCTCATCTCACTCTCTGCGCCGTGACTCCCTCCCCTCCCCGACTCCCTCTCTCTCTCCGCGTGGGGCAACGACGGCGCGCTGGGCGATGGCGCGCGCGGGGCCACGGCGGCGCGCTGGGCGATGGCACGTGCGGAGCAACGGCGGCGCGCGGGGAGACGGCGCGCGCGGGACGACGGCATGCGGGTCGACGGCGCGGGGCTAGGGTTTCGGATCCGGCAGGCCAGCGGCGCGGAGGACGTCGATCCGAGGTAGGTGAGTTCATCTCCCTCTTCCTCTCCATCTCCCTCTTCCTCTCTCCATCTCCCTCACTCCTCCCTCTTCCTCTCTCCAGATCCAGCGGCGGCGACTTCCTCCTCCACGGATCGTGGGACGGCAACGACGAGCCCGTCCTGAGGCGGATTTGGCCAGCGGCGGCGCGCGGTGACCGGATCCGGCCGGTGACGGCGTCCCGAGGCGGATCCGGTCGGTGGCGGCGCGCGGTGGCCGGATCCGGCGGGCGAGGACGGTTTGGCGCGGCGGCCTCCCTCCACCACGGCCTCCTCTTCTCCCTCCCCGAGCGGCACGGATCTGCAGCTGTGGGAAGCCCGGATCCGTCGCCGGTGGGCTCGCCAGTGGGCTCGAGAACGGGCTCGCCGGCGGGCTCCTGGTTTTTTTTTTGTTTTTTTTAAATGATTAACCGCAGCGGGCATCCTAACGTGCCTGCCGTGGTAAAAGTATATTTACCGCGGCGGGCGCGTTACACCGCCCGCCGCGGTAAATCGGTTAACCGCGGCGGGCAAGGCCGCCCGCCGCGGTTAAGCCACGATTTACCGTGGCCTCTAGGCCGTGGCGGACGGCTTTGCCCGCCGCGGAAAACAAAAAACGCCCGCCTCCAATAAAGTTTGTGTAGTAGTGCGCCGCCCCTCGCCCGTCGGCGATGCGAACGAGCCCGAGCAGGATGGCTGGCGCCGCCTCCTCCTCTCCGGTTCATGTTACAAATGTGCGAGACGAGAACGGATCGAGTTGGGGTGGGCGGCAGATGGGAACGGATCGATTGGACTAGGGCATGGGTTTGGACATGGACATGGACAGGGTCAGCCCGAGTCCAGATCCAAACATAATTAATTTTAATTAACTACCCACGTGATTTAAGATGCGTGCATCTGTTGAAAAGAGGACCACCGGAGCCAGTGGCGGATCCAAAGGGGGGCTGGGGGGGCTCCAGCCCCCCCTAATTTCTTGATTTCAATGTTAATTACTGTAGCAAAAACTTGATTTCACCGTTAAATCTTCGTGCAAATCAACATCTCTGTTGTTTTAGCCCCCCCTTATCCCGCATCCCACGTCCGCCACTGACCGGAGCAACACTCTAATGAACCGAGCACATCAGGACCAGGGGATAGGAGAGGCGAAGAAACAAGGGTAGAGGTAGAAAGGCACGGTGCTATGGAGCATTCTCGGCGGCGGCATCTTAAGGCAAGCGCCGAAATCTCGCTTCACCTCCTCCAACAGCTCGACCCACTCGGGCCTTGTTTAGATTGAGAAAAATTTCAACCCGATGAATAGTAGCACTTTCGTCTTATTTGGTAAATATTGTCCAATCGTGGACCAACTAAGTTCAAAAGATTCATCTCGTGATTTCCAACTAAACTGTGCAATTAGTTTTTTTTTTACCTACATTTAATGCTCCATGCAAATGGCTAAAAATTGATGTGATGGAGAGAGAGTGAAAAAACTTGGAATTTTGGGGTAATCTAAACAAGGCCAGTATCGGAAGAAGGCCTCGTTCTTGGTCCAGATCTCGAACCTGCAGAAAAGGCCTCCCTTGGAATCCGTGCCATGGGAGATGGTTGAGCCGAAACTGCGCCAGGCGGCGGAGACAACCCACTGCAGGCCTAGGGTCTCGTCTCGACCTCTATCCCGCTGCTGGACTTTGTGGTAGCAGTGGAACTGACACCGCCGCCGCCGCTGGAGAGGGCTGAAGTGGAGAAGAGGAGGTCGGATCCTGACGCGCTCGACGGCATTGTTCCGGCGGCCCCAGAGTCCGCGCGTTAGGTGAGGGTTCGACTAGAAAACTTGTACGGCTTTGCTGCGCGTGCGTAACGTCTGAATAAGCAAACTTACCGCGTGCGATCAGCGCGAGACTCCGCGATCGCCGCGGGCCACTGTGAGAAAGGAAGGAACTGCCGCGGGCCTTCCATTGAGGCCATCCCGTTGCCTTCCATTCACCGCGAGAAAACAAAGAATTGACGGCCCATCGCGCGCCCGGAGTCCATCGCACCGTGCCGCCCACTGCATCATGTTTGTTTGGTCCAATTTGTGAGTCGTCGGAGGCTGTTAGCAGCAGCAGCAGCAGCGAGGCAGGGGCCCCTGCCCGACGACGACAGCAGGACGGCAGCTGACCGCACAACAGGACCCCGTTGGCCGCTGGACGCTAGCCCCGGCCCACAATAGGAATGAGGTCTTTGGTCTCTATGTGTACATTTTTTTAAAGGTCACCGGGGGATGGACTATCCTCACCTGAATTTTCATTCCACAGATGTCGGGCAAGCTGATGAACTATCCTCACCTGAATTTTCATTCCACAGGTGCCGGGCAACTTGGAAGGTGAAAGGGCGTGGCGCCAATCTAGATATAATAAGTCCAGAGAAGTATAAGAGGGGGGAGTGATTACAACAGCAACAACAATACTTAACAGAAACAACAAGAAGAACCAACACGAGGACTAAGAAAAAGCCTAGACACAAGCCTAAGGACGCCAACCGATCGTCAACTTGCACCATTCGCCGAACAACATACTCGTCGGTTACGCCGTGACCATTATGTCCTGCACCACTCTTCGTAGCTATGCCGCTCCGCTACCGCCCTCCATCTGAGGACCAACAGTGGAATGGGGACTAAGAGCAGCGACGGACATGCAAGCTCAAGATCACCAGACACGGCGACCTCCCTTGAAGTTGATGGTGACACCTATAACACTTCCGAGCCCACGTACCACCATTCATGAAGGGGAATGGTGGCAGCGATGGAAACACCACCCGACATCTGATTTTCTGGCACCATCAAGGATAGCGCTGACGGAGCAGAGACGCCAAGAAGGACACTCGTCGAAACATCGGCAACAACCGACAACCAGGACTAGTCTTACCCAAGAGGGGAATAAGGAGCAAGGAGGCACAAAAGGGTGAGAGAGCAACCAGGGAGAGCACAAGGTCGTGCCGGGCTCGGCGGAGCCAGGCGTGCTTGTGTTGATGCCTTCAGGAAGGGAAATGACGTCCACGAACGCCATCATCGATGACCAAAGCACCAGGCTAGTAAGGGCTTTCGCCCCGAGACCTGTAGACTACGAGACGAAGCAGGAGTTTGGCGGCAGAGCCGGAGGGAAGGGCAGCTTGAGCACTCCAGTCAGCGACGAAGCCAGCGGGGGGGCTACCCGTGCTCCAGCCCCCCCTACGGCCATGATTTACATGGAGCCCGGGCTTAGCCCGGGCTACCGCCATGAGGAGGAAGAAGAAGGCAAGGAGGGGCTGGAGGAAGAAGAAGAGGAAGCCACTTCGTCGATTTCTGGCTTCGTCGCTGACTCCAGTGATTCACTTCAGGAAGGAGACTAACATCCGCAGACGCCATCGTCATTGTAAGAGCACTCAAGAAGGATTTTCATCCCAGAAGATAATGCCTACACGCCCACGGGCAGCCACCGCATCCGATCGTTCGCCAAACCCACCGGCCCAGGCGGCGTTGGATCTGGGGTGGGGCCATAGCGTGCCCACAGCGCCAAATCGCCCGGCCGTTGCCGCCACAGCAGGCGTGCGCGGGTGTGGCCGTGGAGCTGGTCGCCCCGGCGGTGCCGTTGCAGGCAGCGCGCGAGGACTGGCCAGCAGCGGGTCGCCAAATGCCAGCGCGCACGAGCGCTTGGGCAGCGTCGCGCCGCCGCTTGCCGCGCTAGCTGGCCCCAGCCACCGTCGGATTTGGCTGCGGCAGCAGCCTGGCCATTCACCTCCGCGGCGCCCGGGGCACACGTCGACAATCCGAGCTTGCCGACGAAGGGTAGCCCGAGGGGAGCAGCGGCGCTATGTAGGCCCTCCGTTCTTCCGTCGTGGGGGGCCGAAGACCACAGCCAGCGGTCAGCAGAGGCCGCATAGTCGAGCACGCGAGCACGCGGGCGCCTGGCCACCCGAGCACCCGAACAGCCCAGCCAAGCAGGCCGCTGCCTTACCCTGCCCGCGCGCGAGACAGGGCGGCGGCGTGGTCGACGTTATTATGACCGCCCAGATCTGGACCTTGAAGCGCCCCAGCAGCTGCCCCTTCCCCCAGCGCGCACGGAATGCCTGGCCGCACGGAGCGACCTGTTGCGGGTCGCTGCGGCGCCTCCACGACCCGCGACGCCTCCACGAAGAAGGGCGCACCGCCTGCCGGACGAAGTGGCCTCTTCGGCGAAGCCGGTGGCGACGGCGACCTCGCAGATGGCCGTCAGGCGAAGGCCCGCGCAGCCCCCACGCGGCGGCCCCGTGCATCCTCGGCGCCCCCGCGGCCGGTTCCTCTCAGACGGCGACTCCAGCAGCCATGGCCGGCGCCAACACCAGGACCCTTCGACATCGAGGTTCCCCACGCACGGATCCGGCCCTCAGGATCTGGCAGAAACAAGAACAGATCGAGGCATTTGGGTTGGAGGGGGGAAGGTGTAGAGAGAGGAGGGAAGGACGAGGATGGAAGCCTTTTTGAGCCCCTTCCCCTGGCCGCCGCCGCCACCGACGAGGAGGCGTGGTGCCACGGCGGCGATGGCGGCTAGGGGCTAGGCTGGCGAGGCAGTCGCCCTCGGGTTGTCTCCGAGGAGACGACGCGAGGGAGCTCTCGTCTATTCTCTAACGAATTCTCCGTCCTATCTGTACATTTTCAAGGCCGACCAATTTCATTGACTCTGTTATTTTTCTAGAATAGCAGTTTGTTCATGCATCTTCTTTGTTGAGGCTTCCCATCTAAAATATTCAGTTTACACTTTCAACAATATTGATGCTAGCTGATGTTTCAATCCATGTTCCGCAATTTCTAGAGAACAATCCCTAGGTCAGAACTGAAACTCTGCTGGTAACCAGCCTTGACTGGAAAAGGATACAACATCTTTGCCATGTAAATTTGTCTCGACCCAACAACTTCGCATAGTAAAAGGAAAATTATTTTCACTGATATTATCAGAATGAGTTATTGTCACAGGACTACAGAGTCGGAAATGTATATGCCATACGAGACACTCTGACAGCCAACCAAATGGTAGATAAACTGAAATTTCAGGATGAAGATTGAAGTCTGAAGATCATAGAAAAATATAAAATATTTGCCAGAGGACCACAATTCCACCTTTTAATTTGCAGAAAATATGGCCTTGCGGCTTGCAGGTGTCAATGCTCGCTTGTGCCGCGACAAGTACAACGCCTCCGCCAGCTGCCCTGCCACGCACATGGTACATTTCGCTTGGCCACAGCTCCCCCTGCTCATGCAAACCACAAGTACCATGGAGGAGTTGAGGTGCACAAAATGCAAGAAGAAGACGAATCAGAGAGGAAGAGGGAAGAAATGAGTCAATGGAGGAACTCACCCCGTCGCGGAGCTCTCTGTAACCTGCGCGCCCGCGCCGGCGCGACCCGGAGCCGCGACACGCTGGCACGCAAGGCGCAAGCATGCATGCGGCGCACAGCTCGGAGCTCGCCACGGTGCATACCGTACAGCTGCAACACGCACACACACCCCGTGCTTCCGCGTCCGCGTCAGCGCCATCACGCCATGGCAATGGCATACACACCCGTGAGAAATCGCAACGTCGTGACTGGCGACACCACGCGCCACGGCGTGCGTGGCATTACGTCAAAAATGCAGCGGACGTGGATGTATCCTGTCCGCGTGCGTGCCGTGCTATCGACTTCCACGTGACGGCTGTAGCGGCTTGCACTTGAAAGAGCGATTATGGAGCCAACAACACTTTGTGTATATATTGATCTCATGGCGTTTGAGTGCGCTCTAGCAAGACGAGCGCACGACGGAGCAACGCGGCGTGGGCGACGTCGTGACTGGCCCTGGCGTGGACTGGGCGCGAGGCGCAGAAAAACTGTGTGACAGGAACATTTGAACTATGCTACAATTCAGCACGCCCCCGCAGGCTGACGGGTCATCGGAGTGACACAAAGACTGTCTCGAAACGCGTCAAATGTCTTCGTTGTGAGCCCTTTCGTCATGATGTTGGAGTCCTGCTCACCAGTGGGCTCGTGAAGAACCCGCAGCTCGCCGACCTTGACTTGTTGGCGCACCACAGTTGGTTGGATGGCGAGGCGCCCAAAAACCTAGCTCCTCATCTCTTCGAGTTGGTAAGAATGAAAGACAAAACGGTGCAAGAACTAAGTCACGATGCTTGGATACAAACCTTGGGAAGGAAAAATCACTGCGTCATCTCAATTGCAAGGATTTGTCTCACTCTGGATACGCATTCAGGATGTGCAGCTACTCAGCTACAGCTTCATATTTTGAACAGAACAGACAGGATAAGTCATCTAGGTTTTTTCATTTACTCATTCTATCTCTAGTTTTAGTTCTATTCCTAGAAAGCAACCAGAGAAAAAAAAAAGTGCTCTGGGTGGGACTTTTAATGACCAAATTGCTGAAAGATAGACAAGCTGAGTTCCCCTACTTAATTTGTAAAGGGACTGATTAGATGAGTGGAAAAGCAAGATCATAGAATCTCTTCATCGATGTAGCTAACCGTTGAAGCCAGCTGTTCTACTTCCCTTCACTGAGGCATCAGTCTATTATTTACTAATCTTCTAAAAGTACATTTTAAATTATTACGATGCATCCCAAAGATCTTCTACTATTCCCATATGTTCATTTACTATTGTACAAACTCCAAATACTGTATCGCTAGGCCGGAAGACCCAGGATTGCCACAACCTGACCTAGTATAGATTGTTCAGGAATCTCGTGTGTGACCACCCCATCTATCGGGGGGGGGGGGGGGGGGGGGGGGGGGGGGGGGGGCTCCCCTAAACATGAATTTTCCACTAAGTTTTTTAAAATTCAAATAAATTTTGAAAATCCAACACTGTATATTTGTTTGCTGTCGTATCATATGGAGACGTGTTATATATACTTGCATGTGTATCTGGTACTGAAAACCTGGGGCACGAATAAACAGGTCATATACTTGAGACCAAATTAAAGACATTTTCCTTTCTTTTGGCCCTCCTTCCTTCTCCTACACAGCTTCTAAAGTACACCGGCTATATTTAATCGTAAAAATATGTCACAACTTTAACTTTCATATTATTCATGTGTTGTTAAAGTTTTATCCAGTTTGATGACTTGCTTTGAGGACCTATAAAATTCTATAATTCTAGGCTGAATTAGTTTTCGAAGTGTTAATTAAGAACTAGTTTGTACGCTGATGATTATGATGGGAGTTAGTCTTCGATGAGGATTGCATTGGTACATGCGTATAGGTTGAAGAGACACATTTATTTATCTAGACTGAATGGACAACAAACTACTCGATATTTCGCTTCTTAATTTGATTAGTTGGATCATATGTTGATCTAGATTTTAATAAAAATATGTTTTGCTTCTAATCATAACTAAATCAACACACTCATGGTAAAAATCCGAGGGTCAAAAGCTCAAAGACACATAATGTTGTATTTATTATTTGTTCTTAAGATAGAAGAAATAAGAATAGGAAACTCCAAGGAAAAAATAAAAAGAAGAAATCAAAACTTAGAACACAAGGAAAAAAAATGAAAAAGAAGCAATAAATAAATAAAAAACAGAAAAGAAGCAATCAAACTCGGAACGAAAAAAGAAACTGAACTACTCCCTCCATTTTATTTTAGATGCCGTTTTTCACTTGCTACACACAGATCAAAGAGAAGATTAAATCCATCTTGTTACCACCGCTGCATACATAATTTCTGCATCGATTGTCCCTACATCTCGATCTCTACCAATCACTCCGGTATGCAAATCAACCAATCAGCCAAGCTTCCCACACCCTTACCCTACCCTGAACTTATGCATGGAAGTGCATTAAGTGTACGTGAGCTCTTCCACCAAATATAGAAAACATGTCTTCAGTTGAAACAAAATATTGAGTAGTTTGATGACTTGCGGGCTTTGAGGACCCAAAAAAAATCTATAATTCTAATATTTTATTAAAATCAGCAAGGAGTTAGTTATTGGAGTGTTAAGAACTTGTTTGTGCGCTGATGATTATGATGGGAGCTAGTCTTCAATGAGGATTGCGTTGCTACATACATATAGGTTGAAGACACATTTATTTATTTAGACTGAATCGACAACAAACTACTAAATATTTCCTTTCACAATTTGATTAGTTGGATTATACACTCATCCAGATTTTAATAAAAATAAGTTTTGCCTCTAATCATAACTACATCAACACTCTCTCATGGTAAAAATCGATGGTCAAGAGCTCAAAGACTCATAGTGTTGTATTTATTATATGTTCTTAACATTAAAATAGAAGAAATAAGCATGGGGAACTCCAGAACTTAGAATGAAAGAAAAATAATGAAAAAGAAGCAATCAAACTCAGAATAAAAAAAAGAAGAAAACATTTTATTTTAGATGCCAAAGATAAGATTAAATCCATCTTTGTTACCACCTAGGAGCAGATTTTTCAAATGCTAGGGAGGGCCAACTGTGTTGAATTTTCAAATTTTATTTGAATTTTAAAAATTTTAGTGGAAAAATTTGCATTCATAGGGGGGCCTAGGCCCCTTCCTGCCCCCTTGTCTCCACCCCTGTTACCACCGCTGCATAGGCCTGTTTGGTTTGGGTGACTAAAGTTTAGTCACCCTATTTTGGCCACTTTTAGTCCCTAAACTGCCATATAGGCTGACTAAAAGTGACTAAAGTGAATTAGCCTTTTAGTCGCTTAGAGGTGACTAAAAAGGACTAAAGGATCAAAAGGACAACCCCTACCCTCATTATTGACTAGGAGCAAAGATTCTGTGCATTTAATAGGACCACTTTGGTCTTTGTTTACCACCTTTAATGTCCATTAGTCCCTAGAATATGGACTAAAGTTTAGTCTCTGGTTTAGTCTCTAGACTAAACTTTAATCCAGGGACTAATGGAACCAAAAAGGCCCTCTATGTCTGTACTTACCTCTCCGGTATCTATAGCCAAGCTTCCCACACCCACACCTTACCCTGAACTTATGCATGGAAGTGCATTAATTGTATGTGAGCTCTTCCACCAAAGCTTTAGACAGCAATGTGTCATACTTTTGCAACGTTTTGAAAACAAATGAAATACAACATTAAAAAAACCCAAGGAAACACTTGGAACACTGACCAGAATGGGATGATGACTAGTCGAACAGAGCCAATGGAACCAACAATGGACGAAAAGCGGACAAAAGAGTTTTTTTCACTCTTTAATATTAACTACCATATAGACACTATAGATATAGACAATAGACTATAGATATAGACTAAAGCAATACATAATTGAAGACAAGAATTAAAAGGAGAGTTTTCTTGCTCACTCCTTTCCTTCATCTATCAGTTAGCGTACGTGAAGGCACAACTCAATATATATAGGTTATTACTCCTTTTCTTCCACGATGAATTAGCTAGCGTACATGAAGGTACCTTTCTCTACTGCATGAGAGCACATTAGCGGGGAAGGGGGCTTGAGCCCCCGCCCCACGGCTAATCCGTTCCTGAGGACACGTTAGGGGGAAGGGTAAAGGCACAGCGGTTGCTGCGAAAGTAGACGGAGACAAGGCGGCATTCTATGACTGTAGATTAATTCCTATCGTATTAGGAAACTCTGTTGGTGCAAGGGGACGTCATTACTACCGTGGGTGCTATATACAAGGTGGCATTGATTTTATATTTGGGCCTTGTTTAGATGCCACCAAAATTCCAAGTTTTTTCACTCTCTCTCCATCACATCAATTTTTAGCCGCTTGCATGGAGTATTAAATGTAGGTAAAAAAAATAACTAATTACACAATTTAGTTGGAAATCACGAGATGAATCTTTTGAGCCTAGTTGGTACACGATTGGACAATATTTGTCAAATAAGACGAAAGTGGTACTATTCATCGGGTTGAAATTTTTTCAGCATCTAAACGAGGCCTTGGCACAGGCAAGGCCTTTTTTGAGGTATGCATGAACTTTGGCAGCACTGAGCATGCATGCTGGTTGTCATAATAACATTATTTATGTGATATTAATTCTTGAATCATAAATAGACCGTAGACTATAGATATAGACTATAGCAATACATGATTGAAGACAAGAATTAGAAGGAGAGTTTTCTAGCTCACTCCTTTCCTTCATCTAGCAGTTAGTGTGTGTGAAGGTACAACTCAATATGTATATAGGTTACTCCTTTTCTTCCACGATGAATTAGCTAGCGTACGTGAAGGCACTACCTTTCCCTACTGCATAAGAGCATGTTTGCGGGGAAGGGGGGCTCCGACGGTTAATCCGTCCCTGAGAACATGTTAGGGGGAAGGGTAAAGCTAGGCGCAACTGTTGCTGTGAAAGTTGACGGTGACAAGGCGGCGTTGCATGACTGGGCGCCACTACTACCGTGGGTGCTACATACAAGGTGCCACTGATTTTATATTTGGCACAGGCAAGGCCTTTTTTGAGGTATGCATGAACTTTGGCGGCACTGAGCATGCTGGTTGTCATAATAACATTATTTATGTGATATTAATTCTTGAATCATAATCACAAACACATGGAATTCAGCCGAGTTCCAGCAGGTGGTAGTTTTTCTACAAGAAACATATGATTGATCCATGGCTATTACTTGCGACGATAATTAGAGTTTTTATACCAAATTAAAGCGTAGATGTTTCTAACTATTGTGAAAAAATTCAAGATTTATCTTTTTTTCCCCCAATCGCGTAGGGTTAATGTAAAGACATGTAGAAGGCCTTCAAATAGTAATATATCTTAAGATATATCTGACATAAAATTATAACCACAAGCAAGTACTTTTTAATCGGAACTTAATAGCATAATTTTTGTACTAGAAGAATCATATATTAATAAAATAATTTGTTGGTTAAAAGCTTGTACTAATGAAACAAAATACGGCAACTAATTCCAAACAGGTTCTACCTTTCCCATCCCGCCGGGTCGCTCCCGCCGGAGTCGGCTGGTCGCTTCGGGGCTGGCGCACCGCCGTCAAAAGCCCCACCCAGCAGCTGCGGGATGTGTCCAAGAGGTTGCTAGAGCGGATCACCTCCCTGATCGATGGAGGCCGAGCTGACAGGCCTAAATTTGCATCGGTCTATTTGGTCAGTGACCAATTTGCCATGTCTAATCTTCATAAAATGTGGCTGCCATATAAAGTGTGACGAGCAAAATCGAGATAAGTTTTGGAGCAGGGTGTTAGGAAAGTTTGACGCGTCAAACAGCTGCCGAAAAAACTATAGTATGATCAACTTTTGGCATGTCCAAGCTTTGGTCTCTAACCACACGCTCGGCTTCGGTCATCAGCTCCGGAAAATTTTCTACATCTGGTTATCTCCGGAACCGGCAGTTGTTTCCGAAGAAGATGTTCCGTCTGCGTGTCGATTTTGGTCTAGCTGCTGTCCGTAATCCTTTTTTCATCACTTCTGAGTTGGGCTCTGTGCAAAACACAGAGTTGGAGATCGACATGAGGTTGAGACGTTTTCCAAATCGGTAACGTTAAACATAAGAGAAGCAAATTGAGGCCATCGTGCACCAAATTTTGAGATTAAAACAAACAGCACAGATCAAACTAAGGAAACTGAATCTAAACCACCACGGACAAAAACATATATATTGAGATAAAAATCATGGGAGCATAACGGTGGACAGAAATAAAATTTGAGTAGAGGCCAAACTACAAATTCCTAAGGGGAGGCCTCATCATCAAGATAGAAAAACCTGGAACTGGACCTCAATCTTGAGACCGGCCTCACCCAATAAACAAATCAGCGATAGATTCGGGGTGGGTGGGGGCTTAACCATTCACGAGCGGCTTCGCACTCGAGGAAGGCGGTGGCGGCCTCTCGCGGCAGACGACATAAGAGGACATGACGACTGGCTGCGGCTGATTCATGGGGACCGGCGATGGTGGCAAGCCTGTCACGGACCAGCGATGGCGGCGGACGCGAGCCTTGTCATAGCTCTTGCGGGGCGAACGCGAGCAAGGGCGCCGGCGCAACGAAGCTGATCTATGGCGGTGGCCTTGGTGATTCTGTAACTCGGGTGGTAAGTAGGGAGACAACGGGGATGCAAACCAGCGCCGATGACGGGCAGAGGCAGCGCGAGGGATGAGCAGCACTAGAGATGGATATACATGGCCAACCGGGCTGCCCAGGCACAGCACGGCACGACATGACGGGGCACGGTGGCGCAACCGTGTGCCGTGCTTAATAGTGTCGCACGGCTTTCACACCATCGCCGCACCACGCCTCCGCCTAGCGCATCCCGCCGTCGCCGTTGTCGCTCCTGAGCTCGTCATTGCCATGCCACCACTTGCCGTTGTCGTGCCTAGGCTTGTTGTTGTGCCGCCATCGCCGCAGATACTGTCGTTGTGCGCCCATATGTCGTCACCGTGCCGTGTGAGGAGGGTCCACGTGGCCTCCGCGCATCGCCAGCTCGCTGTTGTAGGGTCGAGATGACAGACTAGACGGGGTGAATAGTCATTTCTAAAATTAAATGCGTCGGCTAACCGAAATAAATGTGGAATTAAAACTAACGGTCTAGCCAAGACTACACCCCCTCTATCTAAGTGCACACGCACCTTATAATGATCCTAATTAGGCAATAAAGGTGTCGGGCTAGTTAGAGCTCACCTAATTAATTGTAATAGCAAGGTCATAGAAACCTATGCAACTTGTACTTCAAGAAATGGGAGAGTTCCTACACAATCTAGTAAGCAAATACACAAAGCCACATAAGCTCACTAGCGATACTCAATAACAAGGCTACACAAGCCAAATTAGACATAGCAAATTACTTAGCTACACAACCTACGTAATGTGACTAACAAGGTTATTAAAACTAAATTATCCACGCAAGGGAGCTACTTCTATGCTACATAAGTAAAAAGATAACTAGTAAGCTACACAAACAAACTAATTACAAGAGCAACTACACAAGCACGATGTAAATAAAAGTAATACAAGCTTGTGTTGCGCGGAATGCAAACCACCGTAAAGATGATGAAGACAATGTTGACCACTCACTTAGTGGTTCGGCGGCTAATTGACATCACCCGCAAAGCTCGCACATCAGGCACCACAAGAACCTACCCTGAAAGTGAGGGTAGCTCAATGGCACGCTCAACTAGAGTTGCTCTTCGCAATCCTCGCGGGGTGAGCACAATCCCCTTAAAAAATCCTCCTTCGGAGCACCGCACAAGCTTCTCACGTGCTTCAATGGAGTCACAAACCACCAAATCGTCTAGGAGGTGGCAACCTCCAAGAGTAACAAGCACTCGATCATCTAGTGCCACTCGATGCACTCTCACAATGCAATCGCACTCACACTCAATCGGATGATCACTATCAAGCGTATGTGAGTTAGAGGGCTCCCAAGCACACCTACACAAGCCACCAAGGCTTAAGGGTGCTCAGCAACCAGCCGAAGGCCAGCCACCACTTCTATTTATAGCCCCAAGGGCTAAAATAGCCGTTACCCCTTCAATGGACAAAACACGGGGTGACCAGACGCACAAGTCCACGTGTTCGGACGCGCCAGTCCCTGCCTCCGGTCGTTGTACCACCTCCACGTGGCACTAGCCGTTAGAAATAGCCGTTGCCGCCAATGGCTACCTCGTGCGCGGGCCACCAGCCACTAATCGGACGCGCCACTCAGCTTGACCTGACGCTGCCCCAAGCCGCGTCCGATCGCTTCCAGTAATGGTCCAGAGAAGCTTTTACGCGACCGAACACGTCCGCTCATGCATGACTAGACGCAGGCCAGCGTCCGATCAGCTCTGCGCTCGCGCGCCAACTCCAGCGCCGCCTACGTCAGCGTATGTCACCTGTGATCGGACGTAGGCCCTGGGCATCTCGTCACTTTGACTGTTCAGCGTCCGATCATTTGACCGAGACCACGCCCAAGTGTTGCCACTGACTGGACGCGCTGGTCCTACCGAGACCAGCGTCCGGTCACTCACAATGACACCTTCTTGACTCCATTTCTTCTTCGAGTCGATCCACATCAATTCCAACTTCTTCTCCTTTACAAATGTGCCAACACCACCAAGTGTACACCACCATGTGTATGTATGTCAGCATTTTCACAAAAATTTTTATGGAGTCAATCACTTAATTCATCACGCCACTCGATCCTAACACGTATGCAAAGTTAGATCGCTCAAGTGACACTATATGACCGATATGTAAATAAGTTTGTCCCTCTTGATAGTACGATAATCTGTCCTAAACTTCTCTACACACCTAAGATCAGTGAAATGAAATGCCCTATAGGTTATACCTTTGCCTTGCGCATTCCATTCCATCTCCTCCGATGTTGATGCAACACATGCACCAACCAATCACAAATGATATGATCCACTTCATATTATCACGTGACTGTATTGGTTCATCGATCTTGACTTCACTTGCTCCTCACCGTTGCTTCGGTCCATTGACGCCAAGTCATCACTCAACTTGCCCTTCACACTTGCAACCGGTCCGTCGAGCCAAGTCATGTCTTGATCTTCTCCACCTTGATCATATGACTCAATGCCATGTCTCATGTGCATTGAGCTCCTTCATCACATATGTGAGCTTTACAACATCTCCGAGCCATTTTCACCACCATAGCACATGTTGCTCACACGCATGTACCTGTGGACTAATCACCTATGTATCTCACATTAAACACAATTGGTCCACCTAGGTTGTCACCCAATTATCAAAACCAAACAAGGACCTTTCAGCCGCAAAAGTGCGCGCGACTCTGAGCAAGTAGGAGACGAGGAGACTACGGAAGCTGCGTGAGACTCCGAGGACGAGCAAAGGGAGACATGAATCGGGATAGAGAGGAAAGGAGGCCGAGTGGATAGAGTTAGGGTTTCACAGGGTGTTTTTTCAATATATATGATACTCTTTGCTAATCCCGGGCCGAATCATGCCGGCCTGTTAATCGTGCCGTCTGGGGCGGCACTATAGGCTGACATGGCGGCCCATGCACGACACTATGACCGCGCCGTGCCAGGCACGGGCACTATGTGAGCTGGGCTGGGCCGTCCCTGGCCGAGCTTATTAGTGTCGTGCCAGTGTCAACTCATCGTGCTCGGCCCAGCTGGCCAAGTATAGAAATGGAATCTGACAAAGCAGTTTAGGTGGAAGGATAAAGTTGTATTTTTTATTTTCTGATGAAGTAGGGCTCACTATAAAGATCGATGTGGGCCTTTAACTTTAAAGAGAACATGCCTTATGACATGTAGGGCCCATCTCAAGGTATAAACAATTCACAAATCTCACGGGATTCCATAAGGAATGTCCTTCAATGATTAATTTATTTTTCTGTTTGTGTATATATGTCGCAAGTTTTCTTGTTTTATTTTCTAGGTTTGATCTAGCATAGTTTTTTTTTTTATTTTTTATTTTAAAAAATGAGGGGTACCACTTAGTTTTTATTAAAAGAAATATTTGGTCTGAAGTTGGATGAGCGTGTCATGCAGGGTTCAATCACAAGATAAATTAATGAAATTCATGATGCATTAAAGGATACAAATCTCTAAGGTGCCGTTTGGATCATTTCATTTAGAGAAAATAAAATCTACTTAATAAATTAGACTATTTGATTTGGAATTTGATATTCCACCACTTTTCAAAGTTCATATATAAAGTATATCTCTAATTCATAGAGTGGAAGATTGAAATTGATTCCATAGATCATCATTCTATATTTCTAATTTACAACTTATAATACATTCTTTAACTCGCTCTCCTATGGTGGAAATGCAAATATAGGTATCTCTACCACAGTTATCAATTCCATTCGTGTATTGGCCGGAATTCCATTCGTGTATCAGCCGGAATGACCGGTATGTTCCATTCCAAAAGTCAAACCGAGATGCAAATTACTCAATCCCGTGTCGGCCAAATTACCGGCCATTCCCGCCGTTCCTCTCTGTACCGGCTGCTGATCCAGCTGTATCAGAACCGGACAGGCACGTGTTTATAGGGCGTAAAGTTTTAGGATATCATATTAGATATTACATACCGATGTGAGGTGTATTTATATAATAATAAAAAAATAAATTACAAAATTTGTCAGTAAACTATAAGACGAATTTATTAAGCCTAACTAATTCGTTATAAACATATGTATTATTGTAACACTTTATTATCAAATCATGGACTAATTAGAATTAAAAGATTCGTCACGCAAAATAGTCGTAATCTATATAATTAGTTATTTTTTAGTCTATATTTAATACTCGTCTAAATATTTGATGGAACAGTTGTAAAGTTAGCCTGTTCGGCTGGGGCTGAAACGATCATGGATTATTACTGCTAACTGGTTTGGTGTAAGAGAAAAATATTGTTCAACCGAAATTTAAGATCGTTTACAACCCTGCGAATAGCGGAACTAAACAACGGCATGGATTCAAGGGATCCCTGCTCTCTGCCAACGCACACTGCCCAACGCTGCACAGAGTCTCTGCACTACACTACACAGGGAAGCTACCGTGTCTTTTGCTTTCGCTGCATGTGGCCACGGTTAATGATGGGCAATTTTGGTGCAAAGTATCATGCATGTATAAAGAAATAAATTAAATAAACATATCACCATATGCTTAAATCTGAATATAAAAATAAATAAATATAGATAGATAAATATACTTAAATTTATTTATTGCACTCTGAAACGGTATACCGGTATTGTCCGGTATCTAAACATTTCATACCAATAGGCAAACCGCAATGACATCCGGAATGGTATTTATAAGTATATTCTCTCTTGTATAGCCAACAATAACGTACATATATAATCTATATATAACCATATTAGCTTAATTAATATGTGTCTAAATTATGGTTATTAAAATAAATTCAATTCCAAGCATTTAAAGCTTTTCATGTTCGTATGAGTTAGAGTATAGCGTAGGTGATTTGAAGACAATTTGAAACACATGATGTGTTAGTTAAATAAATATCATGCTACAAGTCATATAAGTAACCAGTAATAAACTCTGTGTCCCGTACTCCTGTGGTAACACACGTGCATTTTTTAAATGTAAAATAACATGCTAAATTTGCGATGGTCGGACAGATAAAAGAAGATGGATAGATGCGTGGGACGTATTTGAATTTATCATGATGATGCATCTTGATCAGGAGGAGGCCGGCGGCGGCGGGAAGGGCACCTCCACGAGCCCTTCAAGCATCAGGATGACGCTCCTCATGCCGGGCCTCGCCTGCGGCTCCGCCTGCGCGCACCACACCGCCACCTTCACCGCCCGCTCCACCTCCGGCGCTTCCACCGCCTCGTCTTCGCAGCCCACCACGCGCCTCACCTCGCCCCGCACCAGCCATTCGTACGCACACTCCATGAGCGTCCGCTCCTCGCCGGCCTCCTCCAGCTCCATGCTCCGGCGGCACGTCACGATCTCCAGCAGCACCACGCCGTAGCTGTACACGTCGGCCTTCACCGTCAGCGGCCCGACGCCGCGGTACCACTCGGGGGCCATGTACCCGCGCGTGCCACGCACCCCCGTGAACGTCCGCGTCTGGTCCGGCAGCAGCAGCTTCGCCAGCCCGAAGTCGGCGATCTTGGCCGTCCCCGACGCGTCCATCAGGATGTTCTGCGGCTTCACGTCGCAGTGGATCACGCGGCTGTCCAGCTCGTCGTGGAGGTAGTGCAGCCCGCGCGCGATGTCCAGCGCGATGCCCATCCGCTCGCCCCACGCCGGCGGTCCTCCTCCGCCATCGCTGTTCTTGAACAGACGCTCCGCCAGCGACCCGTTGCTCATGTACTCGTATACCAGCAGCCGGTTGGTGCCCTCGTGGCAGAACCCCAGCAGCCGGACCAGGTTCCGGTGGCTCGCCCGCCCGATGGCGCGCACCTCCCGCTGGAACTCCACCTCCCCTTCCTCCACCACCTTCTCCAGCCGCTTCACGGCGATCGCCTTGTCGCCGCCGTTGTGCAGCAGCGTTCCCCGGAACACCGTGCCGAACGCGCCGCGGCCCAGCGGCTCGCGGAAGCCGCACGTCGCGTGCTCCAGCTCCTGGTAGCTGTACGACCTCAGGGGCGCCTCCTCGTCCATGGCCTCCTCCGCGTCCGGCTCTGCGAACGTCCTCCGGCTCGCCCAGAACAGCCACGCCCCCGCCAGGAGCGCGGCTAACGACACGCACGCGAGGAGCCCGATGCAGAGCATCGCGATGGTGACCGCGCGCCCGACGTGGCGGCTCCTGCCGCCAGGCGCGGGATTCGCCGCCGTCCCAGCTGTGTTCTTGACGTAGAGCGTGTACGCGCCGCCCGGGCGGCCGTACAGGAGAGGGAGCTGCTGCTTGTTGCACGTGCCGTCGCTGTTCAGCAGCACGACGGCGCAGACGCAGTCGGCCATGCACGCGGCCTGACAGTCGGCCGCGCTCGTGGCCGCGCCCAGCACGGCGTAGGGGGTGTTGGCCCACGACATGTTCTGCATCGCGTCCATGCTCGCACCAGATGCGGCGGCCGCGCAGTCGCCGTCGCGCGACGTCCTGGTGCACCCGAGCGCGTTGTTGCTGGCGTCGATGAAGTCGAATCCCGGCGGGCACAGGCAGCTGGGCTGCGCTTCTCCATCGAGGACGCAGTAACTGTTGACCCCGCACACGCCCTTGACTTGGCACCGGTCGCTCGGCCCGATCCAATGGCCGGCGTCGCTTTTCCACACGCCGCTGGGCGTGACGGCGTGGCGGTACAGACGCAGGACTCCGTCGGGATCGAGCGTGACCCGGTAGAAGACCTGCTTCTCGCCGGCCGATTGCGCAGCCCCAGGTCCCGCCAGGTTCTTGGTGTAGTTGCCGTTGTTTCCGGTGAGGTAGAGTACTCCGGTGGCATCGAGGCGCGCGGTGAGGGGGAAGCCCACCGTGAACGTGTCGGTGGCCCAGTACGCGGCCGCGATGCTGCCCAGCTGCACAGGGTACAAGACGAGGTTGCCGTCGTTGATCTGGTTGGTGAGGCGGTACTTCCCGGCGGCCCTGTTGGTGAGCGAGATGCTGGAGAAGAGCTGCGCACCGGGCACGAGGTCCTGGCCGGGGAGCAAGGTGTCCGTGGGGGACCCGAAGGTGGACCACACCACGGTCCCGTCGGCACCGTAGAGCACGAAGCTGCTGTCGTCGCGCATGGCCGCTGCGACGACCGTCTGGGGCGCCACGGCGAGGCTCCTGTACTGGCCGTCGGCGCCGGTCCAGATCAGACCGTCGTTGGTGATCCTGAGCTCGCCGCCCGTGGCCGGCGTATCGTTGCCGGCGGCCGTCCACGTGACCGTCACATTTGGCGCGGTGGTGAGCCAGACACCGACGGCGAGGCCGCCGCCCGAGGCGTAGAAACCGAAGGCGAAGCGGCCGGATGGGGAAGGCCACGCGGCGCCGGCGCCGGCCAGCAGGAAGGTTCCCGAGGTGATGTTGTTGGTCTGCGAGCTTGACATGGGCAGGGAAGCAACCGTGGCGAGTGTGAGCAACAGCAGACGGATGGGTATATAGGTATAGCCATTCCGATGGCTGCCAAGCTAGCTAAACTAACGTCGGGAGTAACCATGTATCCCGCCATAAGTGCATGCTAGAGCAGCAGCAGTGATGAAGCACTTCGTTCATATATCATCTGGCAGATTGACTAGTTCTCTTTCACTCCAAAAATTATAGTTCACTGACTTTGCTTTTCCTCTCGGAAATCTTTATTTAACATTGATCAGTTTTTTTAAAAACAAATTATATTAACATCTACGGGTTCAAAATAAATATATATCAAAACATATTTCAGGAACAATAATTCAATAAGGCCCGTTTGGATCCTTGAAATTGAATTCATTTTAATAATCATAATTTAGACATATATTAATTAAACTAATATGGTTGTATATGGATTATATTATTTCTATATTGTTGTTGGCTATACGAGAAAGATACTTATGTGTTGCATTTCTATCGTAGGAGAGCAGGTTGAAGAGCGTATTATAAGTTGCAAAGTAGAAACATAGAATGATATTCTATATAATCAATTTTCATCTCCCACCCTATGAATTTAAGATAGCGTTATATGTGAACTTTGGAAAGTGGTGGAATGTCAAATTTCAAGCCAAATAGCTTAATTTATTAAGTAGATTATTTTAATTCCTCCAAATGAACGGATCCAAACGGCCCTAAAACTAATTTGATGTGGTAGATTTTGGAATATCTTTTGTAAACCTTGTCAAATTTGAAGTGAACTATAATTAAGAATAAAGAGAATTTTATTCTAAGTTACCAAGTTGGAACTATAATTTGGAAAGGAGGGAATAACAATTGTCACCGGTGCAAAGTTTATAGAAAAGAAGAACAACATTTACAAGGGAATCCCTTGGTTCCTGATAAACCCACTTCTACACATGTTGTAATTAAGTTAAACTATTTCAAGTTTGATCCACTTCATAGAGAAGATTATCAACATCTACGACACTAAATAAGTTATTTATGAAAGTTCATTTTATGTACCTCTTCTCTATTAATTGAAATTGGCACAACTAATGCCGGTACGTTAAAAAAGTTCATTTTATGTGGAATCTAATGATACCAATTAGATGTCATAAAGTGTTTATGCTCTTTTCTATAGGTTTGGTCAAACTTGAGATTGTTTTTTGTGCGATTATATAGTACAACGCAACATACTTACCCCTATGAACGTGTGTAAACGCACACACGTAAACCCTACCCCATATATATGAGCATCTTCGAAGACTGGACTGGCAAATCTTCGAGATTGACGAAGTCACCACACATGCGCCTCGATGTTGATGGAAACATCGACTACCGTTGAAAGCACAACACCGTTAAATCCTGGAAAATTCGCTCCCACGAGGAATCGAACCCAGGACCTGAGGTGCTACTGATCGAGGCTCTTGTAACTGCTAGGCTACAGGCTCTTTCGCAACTTGAGATTGTTTGAATAGGACAATTTTACAAACTACTTTTATCTTGAGATGGTGGGAGTGTAAAATAAACATCATAGATCCACTTTGAACTATATTATTTTCATGTATACTTCACCTCTATTTATATATGATGCCGCGTAGATGTTGATCCTCTTATGTACAAACCTTTTTTTACATGTATTCTCTACATAAGCTTGATTAGGATAGTATATTTGGCAACTTCTCAATTGACTCTATTGACCACTACATTATGTTTTTGTGTTCAAGGATTATCGGTCAGATCCATATTGACCAGCGACCGCGTGTGCGGTGTAGCTAGGATGGACAAGGATAATCCATGATGGATGGCGACAGGAAAGACCGTCCGGATTTTGTGTTAGCGACGCAATGGTATTATGTAATGGGGGCCGGCAATGGCGTTTCGTTGCTGTAGCAGCTAGAGGCAAGGAATTCAACACGCACGGTAGGTACGGCGTGGACACGGCAAGATATGATATCAATGGAAAATGGAAAACTTAGGCAGGGAAACAGCAAGAAGAGGGTTGTAGTTTCTGTATTCAGATGACGAAGACGACTTGAGACCCTAGTTATTAGGACCGGACCGGACCGGCGGTTCGACCGCCAAAAGACCGAACCAGAGTCTACACCGGTCCGGTTCACTTAAAAGACCGTCTGTACAATTGAACCGCTAAAAACCGGTTGAACCGGCCGGTTTTTTACGGAACCGGTGAACCGGCCGGTTCCATACGAACCGGTGAGTTTTTGAGTTTTTCCAAAATTACCCTTCTGTGCACTGAGTACGACCTTATCTAGTTAGGGGCATTATTGGAAATTGGCTCCAAATCTTGCATTGAACCGGCCGGTCCGGAATGGTGCTATACTGCTGTGCGTGCAGTCTGCTCTGGCTGGTGGCGTGCATCCGCTATGCAGATGGTTCGTTGATTGGACTTTCGGAGTACCGGACCTTCACGTGTCTTTTAAATTTTAAAAATTCAAAACTTTTTTTGATAGTTGGTTTTTGGGCTGATAAATCTGACTGGTGCTGGTTTGTTATGAGAAAGAAATACTATTGGCTGGCTGATAAGCCCTGGTTGAAACCAACAGGCGAACAGGCTGAATATATCCATTTTGATTATCTGAATGACCTCTTCACAATAGTGCACTCCATTTCAGTATTTGAGATTGTTTTACAATGATGAATATTTAAATTACTATTTAGTTTTTTTACCAATTTATAAATACTCCATATATTATCTTTTCATGCGCATTTTATGTTTCTTTATCATCTAATTTGCATATGTAATCAATTATTCAATTATATGTTATTGATTATTTATTGTATATTATTATATTACACTGGTTCAAAATATTTGTGGGCGGTTCAATTCATCCGGTCCAAAACTATCGAACCAGCGGTTCAACCGGTTCTTAACGGTTGGACCAGTGAACCAGTGAACCGATGGCCTTGCCGGTTCCATCTCCGGTCCGATCCTAATAACATGGCTTGAGACTCGGGAGTTGAGAGTAGTAGTTTCTGGATTCAGTTATGTCATTTCAGTTTTTTTGCCACCAGGTTAAACCCTAGTTTATAAGGGCGTGTTTGGTTCCTGGCCTGCCAAAGCATCGATCCTGGCTGCTAGGCGACCGAAATCAATGGCCTTGCATTACCTGGCGGCACAACCTAACAAGCTCTAAGTAGCTAGTAGCACTGCATTTTAATGAACTAGTTTTCGCACAGTATTATGTGCAAATTCATTCAAGGTCTGGCTTTTCCTACAGATTTTGCGACATTTGAACTGTTTTAGCACCAAGTACCCACCAACTTGCTTTGAGCAACTTCAGTTAATGAGGAAAACCCATAACACTGGTAGAGAACAGGGCTTTACTCCCGGTGGAGAACCCCCTCTAGTCCTGGTTCTCCACCTGGGAGCAAGCATCCGGGACTAAAGGGGGGTCCTTTAGTCCCGGGTCAGGAACCGGGACTAAAGGAGGACCTTTAGTCCCGGTGGGTAACACCAACCGGGACTAAAGGTGCCTCCTGACAAGCCACGATGGCCGGAACCTTTAGTCCCGGTTGGTAATACGAATCGGGACTAAAGGTTTTTTTCTTTTTTCTTTTCTTTTCATTTTTTTGTTTTCGAAGTCGTATTGTATGCTGCTAATTATACATTTATACGCGCGTATAGTATGTTTCGGTTCAAGCACAATGAACGTATTAAATCACACAATTCAAGCATAGAATATATATATATATATATATATGCATGCGTGCATCATATATATATTTACATGCATGCATGCATATGTGTATTTTATATTATATTATTTCATGTGCATATATTACAAAAAGATTGCATTACAGTTGTTGTAATATAACAAGTTTCCTCTCATCCTCTAGCTTGGCTTCCATGGCAGTGTTGGGTCGAAGTAGAACTCGCCCTTGGAATCGATGACCTGCTCATTAAAAAATCCGGCTATAGACTCTTGAATTGCTTTGATTTGGTCTTGCCGTATGACCTTTTCCTCCAACCATCGAGTCTACAGGTTTGAATTAAAGGAAATTAAATTAATATATGTACATATATATATATATAAAGACATAGTAACACAATCAATAATAATAATTAAATGAATATATAGTGTATTTTTAACGTACTTTGAGTCTCTCTGTAGGAGTTCTTTGGGAGATCACCTTGATAAACTTGTAAACATAGTAACCACAGTAGTTGTTCCCCTGTTCCTGCCTCAGACACCACTTTACGAGAAAAAGATTTGTCATCCAATCTGGTGATCCGGTGAAAGCTATATGTTTAATTAATAAAGATGATGCGATTCAGGGGACTTACTTTCAAAGGGATTACATTCAGTGGCGCTTTGCATTTTTCCATGTGTTGCTTCTCAATAAAGGTTTTCCAAACACTGCCCAATAAAAAATTTGTCACGTCATCAGATATAGTTAATCATCATGTTTGTGTGTATATATAGTTACTAGAGATCCCGAAATTACCTCTGGATAATATCTATCATATCTTGGTAGTCTTGTTGTGGTTTTCTCATCGAGTCATAGATTATCAAGTGACTTTTCACCAGATCGATGTCCATCAATATCCAGTGATTGCTGCATGTGTTTATAGGATATAACGCATAACACTCATTAATTAACTAGAATCAACATATGAGCCATTAAGGATGATCGACATTATTAACACTCACTTGAAGTTATAGGGAAAGAGTATATCCTTCTTGTGGCGTTGGTTCACTAAGAAGTTCATGAGGTTACTCTCTGACTCAGACTTCCAATTAGTCTTTGGAGTAATTGGGTCTTTGAATATTATATGGGGATCAACAAAACCAATTTCATTGCAGCCTTCCTTTCTGAGCTCTGTCATTGTAAATCTACATATATATATAGTACTTGTTAGGATAATTTATATGCATATACACACATATGATGAGTTTAATAATAGATCGAAAGAATTATTACTTACAGGCAATAGCAGCTAATGATAACTTTGTCTAGAGAGGTCAGGTGGCATAGTTGATGAAATTCTGCAAAGTCAACATACATAACATCATCGCCACGGAACCAATGTTCGTCTCTAATTCTGACACCAACGCAGAAGTCTCCACCGGTAGACGCCTGCATGTACCACTTGTTTAGCAGGTACATTTGCGTCCCCAGATCAGATAAGGCTTGAGGGTTGTATAGACTCTGGCCTAGTACAAATTTTTTTCTTCCAAATATCAACCTCCGCCGCACTCTCAATGTTTCCATCACCAAACATCTGGTAAAGGTCGAGACCAGTCTCATCAATAAATTCACCAAGGTGATCCAAATCGACATCCGGAGGTATGTTTGCCTGATGCATTAATCCTAAATTCGAACCATATTCATTACCAACAACTAGCGGGGGGGACTGATTGGTGCGCTTGTTGTCCGAGTTGGGCAACTCCTTTCCCTGCCCGCTTCTTTTTCTGTGCCACCTCAATTGACTTGGTGAGAGTGCGGTCATAGTCCGATAACATTGATTTGGACGGCTTATGAGATTCCCGCTGTTGTTGCTGGTAAGAAGCCACCCTTTTTCTTAGAATATCTAGAGCTACGAAGAAGTACGGTTTCTCCGGGTTTCTCCTTGCTTCTTGATTCTTTTTAAGTTTGTCATAGAATCTAGACATATCTTTTTTATATGCATCAGTTCCTTCTTCCTTCTCTTCAGATATTATTTTGGGAATAGCCCTTGGTTTCATGGTGGCTTTCTTTGCAGGCGGGGACTGGTTCTTTGTTTAAGAGGCTAGCCTCTTGCTAGGCTTCTTGGTAGGCGGGGGCGGGGGAGGCATTGGAGACCTCCTTGGAGGTGTTGGCAGCGGCGTTGGAGACCTCCTTGGAGGTGGCGGCTGCGGCGTTGGAGACCTCCTTGGAGATGGTGTGGATGCAGCCTCGCCTTCCAACACAATGTCATCGTACAGAGCACTATGATGATCTGGCGATTGAACAATTGGATTTAGGTTGGGGGAGGATCTGCTACAAAAAAAAGGAATGACATATTATTATGAGCAGATTGTTAATTATTTAAGCCAATACAAATTAATGATGTAGTGTTTTCATCCGCACGTACCTATGGTGAGGTAGTTCAGGAGGAGGTGGAGCCGACATCCCTGGAATGATAATGTAGCGCTTGCGCCATAGAATGAATGTCTTCTCCACTTCTAGAGTCTTCTCGCCATCACCTCCAGGAATGTCAAGAGGCAAATCACTAAAACCTTTTTCAGCTTTATCTACCGAGATGGTAGCATATCCTTCTTGGATTATATTCCCATGAATCCTTAGTGTCTTGGTTTAGTCGATAGGATTAACAAGACCGATAGCCACCTTGATTGTGGAATCCCCCTTCGGAATGTGTAGCTCACACGTTGTACAAGGTTCAGTGACGTCATCCACAGGGAAGCGCAGTCCTGTGTCCCCTTGATTTGGTATCTCCGTGGAAGCGCAGCTGCTTTTCAACTGAACAGATTGGCTAATATTGATTCCTGACTCTGATGCCTGCTTGCTTGCACTCACTGCTATTTGCACTTGCCTTCTGATTTCCTCCTGCATTCTCGCTTCAAGGTTTTTTTCCCGCTCCTGTGCTTCACGCACCGCTTCCTCTAACCTCTGGAGCCGCAATGCCTCTTCTTCCTTCTTTCTCTGGCGGCTTCTGTAGGAAGGTCTGTCCTGAGGGAATCCATGCTCCCACGAGACACTTCCTTTGCCTCTAGTTCGGCCACCATGTTCAATAGTCCCGATGGCGTATGTCAGCTCATCCTTCTCTCTGTTGGGCCTGAACGCACCACTAGCAGTAGCTCTCTGAGCATAAAACAATCTTTCTGCTGCTTCTTGCAGTCTTGCGCCATAAACGCACTTCCCTGTCTCCTGGTCTAGTGTTCCCCCATGAGCGAAAAACCAATTCTTTGCACGTTCTCCCCACTCGAGTGATTCTGGTCTGATACCCTTGGCAAGAAGGTCTGCTTCCATTTTGTTCCACTTCTTAATGGCAGTCGAGTAGCCACCTGATCCCAAGTTATGGTGGTATGTCTTCTGTTGGGCATTACGTTGGTTCTTTATCACCCGACTCACACCCTCTTCCGAAGTCTTGTACTGTACAAACTCATCCCAATAGGGCCTCTACTTTGAGATCAGGCCTGGGACAGTAAAATCTGGTGCTATGTTCTTCTTGACATACGTCGTGTATAGGTGTTTCTTCCAAGTCTGAAACTGGGTGGCCATCTTCTTCATTGCCCAATCCCTAACTCGCTCCTTCAATTCATCACCATCAATTATATCATCATAACCATCTGTTTGGAGCGTGAAATGTACCAAGACATCTTTCTAAATTAACGTCTTGTCACGATCGGAGACAAAACTGATATGAGGAGCATTGGTCTTCTTCTTCCATTCACGGGTACTAATCGGGAGCCGGTCCCGTACAAGGTAACCACAGTGGTGCACAAATTTCATTTTATTCGGCCCCCCCGGTTCTCCTGTATCCACATTGAACTCCGAGATGATGAAGCGGCCCTCCAATGGCTTTTTGGGACCTCGAACATTTTTACTCTTCATTGTAGTTGTTGATGTCGATCCAGAGGGCTACAAAACATAAACATTATTTTTAATGTCATGAGCACACATAAGACATATGATAATATATATAGCTAATAATAAAAAATATATACTTGGCCAATATGTTGTTGCTCATTTTGTTCAAGAGCTAAGTACTGACTCCCGTCATCTGCATCCTCTTGCACGTTATTTTTAGCACCATCATCGCCGGCAACTTGAGTGCCAGTGTTGATCAAATTCATCATCAACTCCTCCTCATCCATGTTTCTCGGGTCGGCCATCTAGCTTCAAAAAACAAAACCAATATATAGTACGTCAAATCTTTGCTTACATGCGTAAAATCTACGAACAATATGCATTATTAAATCTTGCCCCTCGGTCACGGACGCAATTCGCCACACTAGGGCGAACTGCATCGGTACTAGGGCGAATTAGGGCTATACATAAATGGCCGAGGGCGAATTGCGTTGGTGACTAGGGCGAACCACGTCGGTGACATCAACAGCGCGGTTCGCCCTGGTGTGATTGTTTAGCGTTAACGATAACGATAATACGAATGTTGATCGACTAGGCCGCGAGAGAGGGCGGTGTGACAAGAGTGGCGGTGCTCCACTCCGCCGTATATATGTCTGTACACATGGGTGAACGAGGGCGGCGGTGCTCCGCCGTATACATAGAAACGCATGGGCGAACGAGGGCGGTGGTGCTCCGCGACGTATATATACATGCATATGAAAACAAATGACGTATATATACGTGTCGGCGCGGTGGCCGGTGTGCTGACGACGACGACGTGAGGCGGGCCAGCGTGCTGACGACGATGACGTGAGGCGGGCCGGGGCGGTGTCGGTGCGTGATGTTGTGATCCTATGTACCATGTGAACCATGTAGTCATTCATCATATGAGAAAATTCTATGCTGATAATGTAAGTATAAGTCATTATGAAATGTAAGTATATGTGTCTTATTGCTAATATAACCATTACTATTTCCGAAATGATAAGAATTTATCTTCTTTTTGGACTTTTCTTTCTTGTGGCCCAAATTGTCTTTAGCCATGCATGCAAGTCCAACCAAAACTGCTTACATCATCACATGTGATATTTTTTTATAAACTAAAAAACGCTTAGTTTACAAACTGGGTATCCAAATTGAGTTCCTATTTGACCATTATATATCCTACAACAAATCCTTCAAAAAAAAGACCCTACATGAATATATTTGGATAAAATTTCGTTAACAAACATTGATCTATGAAGATAGAAAAAATTCTTGTATTGAGCAAAGGCAATGTTCTAGATTCATGAAACAATGTTCTACTTTCAAAAATTGAATTTGAAAAACTAAAAAATTTAAAGCATAATTTTGGGGCCATATACTATTTTAATTGAAAATATCATCAAGTAAAGGTTGTACATGTCTTCTAGCTCAACAACTTCAATAGAAAGTTCTTAATCTAACTTGAAAGGGTTATGAATTTCATTGCGCTGTATTTCTTTTTGAGACCGGTCACATTATTACCAACTATGTCTACAAATCAATTTCAGGGTGATATACCAACCGTCTTTATAAATCGATTTATGGTGGTAACTTGAAACATCAATCGTAATATTTGTAACTATTTTTAAAGATAAATGGTGACTAGGCACTGTATCGTCGTACGCTTAATTTGCCGTTTTCGTTGGTGTCGCTGGATGACACGCGTCGGTTACGCGCGCTAATGACGAAGACTACGCTTGTCGTCGTCGTTAAGGAATGGCCTGGTGGCCGACAACAGCTGCTTGTGCACACTCGCGGACGACGAACTTAACATTTTTACAACATAGTACACATCCAAGCAGCGAGGTCGTATCAGCAGCAGCAGAGCAGCGAGGTCATCGGCGCGCGCTACACATTTTTACAACACCAAGCAGCGGCTGGCGAGGTCGTCGGCGCTAATGACGAAACACATTCAAGATCGCATCAGCAGCGGCGCTAATGACGAAACACATTCAAGATCGCATCAGCAGCGAGGTCGTCGGCGCGCGGTACACATTTTTATAACACCAAGCAGCGGCTGGCGAGGTCGTCGGCGCTAATGACGAAACACATTCAAGATCGCATCAGCAGCGAGGTCGTCGGTGCTAATGATGAAATTAACTTACCAAAACTTACCAAGCAGCGGCTGGCGCGCGTTGGGCCGGGGCGGGCAGCAGCAGCGAGGTCGTCGGCGCGCGGGGTGGCGTGGGGACCGTGGACGCGCGCGAGGCGGTGGTGACGACCGGCGTCGGGCGGGGTGGCGGCGGCGTCCTCGGTGTGGCGTGGGCGCAGGGGAGAGGAATCGGCGAAGAACGCAAGGAAGAAGATGGCCCTGGTATATATAGGCCATACCCCTTTACTCCCGGTGCCATCCCCCCACCGGGAGTAAAGGTCCTTTACCCCCGGTGCGTATTACCAACCGGGAGTAAAGGGTTTTTTTTGGCAGGCCACGAAACTGCAGCCCACCTTTACTCCTGGGTGGGCTTCCCACCCGGGAGTAAAGGTGGCCTGCAGTTTCGTTTCCCGCCTGTTTTAAGCAATAGTCTTGTTAAATACAATAGAAATGCAATAGTTTTTGTTAAATACATAGTAAATTAAATAAAAGGCATAAAATTATTTTGTTAAAAATATGGATTTTCTTTTTCTTTATTGCACATAGGAAAAATCTATAACCTAACTTTTTTTATTTTTTGTTACAATTATAAAACATAATGTAACTAATATTTATTATTTCGTTAATGCAAAAATGTAGTGTTTAATTAAAATTATTAAAACTATTGGTTTTGGACAGGAAATTTGTTTTCACATCATTTTAACGTTAATATTTTAATTTTTCATCACTCAATATCCTAATTTACCTTTTTGAGAGAGAAATCCCACCAAATCAAACATTGATTTAATTTGAAACATGACATAATAAACATCTGAATTCACAATTATTGCATAATATCTCAAACACACACTACATTAAATCTCTATATCATCAAGTGGGCACAGCAGTGAACTTCTTCTTTACGTATGTCCCTTGGTTATGATCGCGTCGTAACCATGGAGTGTCCTCATCATTTACCAAGATGCTAGGGTCTTTGTTCACTTTGAATGGCGGAATTCGGTCATCCTTTTCATAATCTTCTGACATGTCCGACTTGTCCTCAATTCCCACGATGACTCTTTTCCCTGAAAGAACTATGTGGCGCTTTGGCTCTTTGGTTGAGTCATTATCATTTTTTTCTCTTTTTGGTTTGGTAGACATATCATTGACATAGAACACCTGATTCACATCCTTGGCAAGGACGAATGGTTCGTCTTTGTACCCAATATTACTAAGGTCTACTGTTGTCATTCCATACTCGTTGTCTACTGTTACCCCGCCTCCGGTCACCTTGACCCATTGGCACTTGAACAATGGGATCTTCAAAGTAGGTGCATATTCTAGTTCCCATATTTCATCTATGCGTCCATAATATGTCTGCTTATTCCCATTCGGGTCTGTGGCATCTATGCGGACACCACTGTTTTGGTTGGTACTCCTTTTATCTTGGGCTACTGTGTAGAATATGTTCCCATTTATCTCGTACCCTTTGTATGTGACGATATGCCATGATGGTTGCATAGCCAATAAATACAGTTGCTCATGGATGCTCTCATCACCTTGACATTTTTTTCGCAACCAACCGCCGAAAGTTTCCATATGCTTACGCGTAATCCAAGCTTCAGTCTTCCCTGGAAACTCGGATCGTAAGAGATCCTTGTGTGTCTTAATATACGGATCTACCAAAGAGGAGTTCTGTAGAACTATGTAGTGCGCTTTATTGAAATAATCATCATACGTACCAATATATGTTTTCCTCCCTAGTGTCCCCTTTCCGCTTAGTCTCCCTTCATGTCTCGATTCAGGAACACCAATCGAGTCAAGGTCGGGAATAAAGTCAACACAGAACTCAATGACCTCTTCTGTTCCATAGCCCTTGGCGATGCTTCCTTCTGGGCGAGCACGGTTGTGAACATATTTCTTTAGGACTCCCATGAATCTCTCTAAGGGGAACATGTTGTGTAGGAACACAGGACCGAGAGTGAAAATCTCCTTGACTAGGTGAACTAGGAGGTGTGTCATAATATCAAAGAAGGAAGGAGGGAACACCAACTCAAAGCTGACGAGACATTGAACCACATCATTCTATAGTTTAGCTAGATCAGTTGGATCAATTGCCTTCTGAGAAATTGCATTGAGGAATGCACATAGCTTCACGGTGGCTAGACGTACATTTGGAGGTAGAATTCCTCTTAATGCAACTGGAAGTAATTGCGTCATGAGAACGTGACAGTCATGGGACTTTAAGTTATAGAATTTCTTCTCTGGCACATTTATAATACCCTTTATATTCGAGGAGAATCCAGATGGTACTTTGATGTTGTTTAAGCATTCAAACATGATTTCCTTCTCCTCTTTGCTTAGAGTGTAGCTAGCAGGACGTAAGTAATGGTGTCCATCATCTGTCTTCTCTGGATGCAGGTTGTCTCTTTCTCTCAAACAACGCAGGTCCTGTCGTGCTTCAAATGTGTCCTTAGGCTTTCCATACACACCCATAAAGCCTAGCAGGTTCACACAAAGATTCTTTGTCAGGTGCATCACGTCGATCGAGCTGCGGACCTCTAGGACTTGTCAATAGGGTAGGTCCCAAAATATGGACTTCTTCTTCCACATGGGTGCGTGACCGTTAGCGTCGTTCGGAACAGGTTGGCTTCCATGTCCTTTTCCAAAGACGACTTTCACATCATTGACCATATCGAGTACATTCTCACCGGTTCGGTTGCGAGGCTTGGTCAAGTGGTCTGCCTTCCCTTTAAAATGCTTGCCTTTCTTTCTTACGGGGTGATTTGCAAGAAAAATCGATGATGGCCAAGGTACACGACCTTTCGACATTTTTTCAAGAATACACCTCTAATATCACCGAAGCAGTGTGTGCATGCATTATATCCCTTATTTGACTGTCCTGAAAGATTACTTAGAGCAGGCCAATCATTGATTGTTACGAACAACAATGCTCGCAGATCAAAGTGTTCCTGTTTGTACTCATCCCACACACATACACCTTCTTTATTCCACAAAATGAGAAGTTTGTCAATAAGTGGTCTCAGGTACACATCGATGTCATTGCCAGGTTGCTTCGGGCCTTGGATGAGCACAGGCATCATAATGAACTTCCGCTTCATGCATAACCAAGGAGGAATGTTGTAGATACTTAGAGTAACAGGCCAAGTGCTATGACTACTGTTCTGCTCTCCAAAAGGATTGATACCATCTGTACTTAAAGCAAACCTTAAGTTTCTTGCGTTATTTGCAAACTCCGGGAATTCTCTGTCGATTGCTCTCCACTGGGACCCATCAGTAGGGTGTCTCAACATATTGTCTACCTTACGGTCTTCTTTGTGCCATCGCAACAATTTTGCATGTTCTTTGTTTCTGAACAGACGTTTCAAGCGTGGTATTATAGGAGCATACCACATAACCTTGGCAGGGATTTTCTTCCGCGGACGTTCGCCCTCAACATCACCAGGGTCATCTCGCCTGATCTTATACCGTGACGCATGGCATACCGGGCATGCATCTAATTTCTCGTACTCTTTGCCACGGTACAGGATGTAGTCATTAGGACATGCATGTATCTTCTCTATTTCTAGCCCCATAAGACAGACAACTTGTTTTGCTTCGTAGGTAGTGGCGGGCAATTCATTGTCCTTCGGAAGCATCTTCTTTTAGATTTTTAGTAACTCTCCAAATCCCTTGTCAGATACACTATTCTTTGCCTTCCATTGCAGCAATTCTAGTGTGGTTCCCAACTTTTTCTGCCCTGCATCACAAGTTGGGTACAACAATTTCTTGTGATCTTCTAGCATCCGCTCGAACTTGATCTTCTCCTTTTCACTTTCACATTCTCTTTGTGCATCACGAATGACCTGAGAAAGATCATCAGCCAGCTCATCTTCTGCGGCTACCTCTTCTTCAGTTTCTCCCATTGCAGTATCATTGAAGCACGCACCATTGGGAATAATATCATTGTCGTCCCATTGTTCTTCTTCACCTTCTTCCATTACAACACCGGTTTCTCCGTGCTTTGTCCAACAAATATAGTTTGGCATGAAACCCGACTTGAACAAGTGTGAATGAAGAGTCCTTGAGCAAGGATATTCCACCGTATTCTTACATATGGCACATGGGCAGCACATGAAACCGTCGCGTTTGTTTGTCTCGGCCGCACGTAACAAAGAATGCACGCCGTCAATGAACTCTTGGGAGCGGCGATCAGCATTATACATCCAATGACGGCTCATCTGCATTACATGACATAAATACCATATTAAAACCTAGATCATAATTAATTATTTATACAACATGCGTGCCACCACAAAAGATATAAATTTATGAAAGCATCGCTACAATGTAGACAATCCCAACTACCACTAAAAGAACTAAAGCTAAAATACATTTCAGTAGCACTAGGATTTCACGACCAATCTCAACTAAAACAGACAGATCCCCCGATTGTGCAACATCTTTGGGCTTCTTCGGCTGGATCACTGCCTCATTAGCCGCCGTATCTGCCTGTTGTGCAAGATATTTTTGCATGGGTTCAACATACTCTTCCTCTCAGTAGAAGCCTGAACATCGTCCACTGCCATCCCGCTGAAATTAAAACAAAAAATTAGAACTTTAATCACAACCATCATGAAAATAGGTATAAACTAACCATAATCATTAAATACGATAAAATAACTCACATTGCGATCCGGATACTTGTAGAAGATACGATCCTTGTTGGGACCCTCCTTCTTCACTCGGTACTCCATCACAATCTTCGTCTCATCACGACACTTGCCGCATGGAATGAGAGGGAGGCCCGGCCTAAGTCGCTTTGGAAACCCATGAGAGGCCGAGGACCCGGAAGCAGTTGCCATCTACTCTCTATACTCATTTTTTAATACACTATAAATTTCTCCTTTTATAAACAAATAAAATTAAGAAACTATAAAATTATCTAGATCTCTAAACAATGATATTTTTAATGGTCATTGTGTTCTCGTCTTTTACTACGGCAGGTAAGTAATTCACATGATATTTCCGTAAATTAACAGAAGAATGGGAGTGTACACACATAACAGACTACTACGACGATATCGGGACATGTGAATAAATAACCATCCGTACTAGTTGACCTTGCTTACGTGATCATCTCGGCGAGCATTTCTCCACCGGACGGCACCGTACTTGGCCACGGAAGAGCTCCAATTCTACGAGGAAGGGAACACGGTCTTCCACGACCATTGCCGCTCTCCCTCGTAGAATCAAAGCTCCTCCTTGATGTCCGTTACCGCTCCGCAGAGAACATGCTCGCCGAAATGAACACGGTCCGCTAGTTCAACTAGTACGGATTTTCTATAATTTTCTAACTATTTTCTAAGTTTTTCATTTCATAAAAAGTTAAAATAAAAAGTACGGTGATTGACAGACTACTGCGACGATATCGGGACATGTGAATAAATAACCATCCGTACTAGTTGAACTTGCTTACGTGATTATCTCGGCGAGCATTTCTCCACCGGACGGCACCGTACTTGGTCAAGGAAGAGCTCCGATTCTACGAGGAAGGGAACACGGTCTTCCATGACCGTTGTCGCTCTCCCTCGTAGAATCAAAGCTCCTCCTTGACGTTCGTTATCGTTCGGCAGAGAACATGCTCGTCGACATGAACACGGTCCGCTAGTTCAACTAGTACGGATTTTCTATAATTTTCTAACTATTTTCTAAGTTTTTCATTTCATAAAAAGTTAAAATAAAAAGTACGGTGATTGACAGACTACTGCGACGATATCGGGACATGTGAATAAATAACCATCCGTACTAGTTGAACTTGCTTACGTGATCATCTCGGCGAGCATTTCTCCACCGGACGGCACCGTACTTGAAGGAAGAGCTCCGATTCTATGAGGAAGGGAACACGGTCTCCCACGACCGTTGTCGCTCTCCCTCGTAGAATCAAAGCTCCTCCTTGATGTCCGTTACCGCTCGACAGAGAACATGCTCGCCGAGCTGAACACTGTCCGCAAGTTCAACTAGTACGGATTTTCTATAATTTTTTAACTATTTTCTAAGTTTTTATTTCATAAAAAGTTAAAATAAAAAGTACGGTGATTGACAGACTACTGCGACGATATCGGGACATATGAATAAATAACCATCCGTACTAGTTGAACTTGCTTACGTGATCATCTCGGCGAGCATTTCTCCACCGGACGGCACCGTACTTGCCACGGAAGAGCTCCGATTCTACGAGGAAGGGAACACGGTCTTCCACGACCGTTGCCGCTCTCCCTCGTAGAATCAAAGCTCCTCCTTGACGTCCGTTACCGCTCGGCAGAGAACATGGTCGCCGAGATGAACACGGTCCGCAAGTTCAACTAGCTACTTTAACCTTCTTTCATGTAAATATGCAAGCTTGAAGTGATTTTAAGCTCAAATTGCTTACAAATGAAAAAAACCACAATAAAGAACCATATATATATAGTGAACAAAATGAGATAAGACAATGGTGAAAAATGAGAGTATGAGATTGGTAACCTTTACAACTGAAGAATCGACGGAGAAATCGAAGAAATCGACGGAGGAAACGAAGAATGGATGGAGAAACAATGGAGGGAGGGAGGAAGCAAGAACACTACTGCAGTGAGCTTCAAAATGTGCTGAGCTCGGGCTCGGGGAGGAAGGAGACGGCCGGAATATAAAGGGGGGACCTTTAGTCCCGGTTGGTGGCTCCAACCGAGACTAAAGGTAACTTTCCAACCCCGGGCGCAGCCACGGCCCGGGAGTAGACCTTTACTCCCGGTTGGAGCCACCAACCGGGAGTAAAAGTATACCTTTAGTCCCGGTTGGTGGCTCCAACCGGGACTAAAGGTCCCTGCCACCTCTGTCTGGCGCAGTAGCCGTTGGGCAGGGACCTTTAGTCCCGGTTGGATCCACCAACCGGGACTAAAGGTATTTCTAGTCCCGGGCGCAAAAAATTCCGGGACTAGAGCCCATTTTGACCGAGGATCAAAGGTCTGTTCTCTACTAGTGTAACTGAGAAACCGAGAATTGTTTCATGAAGGCATGCAGTCACACATAGCTAGACATTTTGAACAAAACGATCAGAAAAGTGAAGGTGCCCAACAACTTTCCAATTCTGAACCTGCAAGAAGAAGAACAGCGTGATGTTGAACTCCAACATTCCTCCTACACAATCGAACCTTGTAGTAAGACTTTTAGCCCTTTATAAATGTACCAAGATAATTACAAAAGCTAAAGAGTCATATTTCATATAAGTTGAAGTTCACATCAAGTAAATAAAAGCAACTATCTTGTGAAGATATAAACCAACACTACATTAGAAAAAACAAAAATAGAACTGTTAAAAACAAGCAATCTCGCAAAACTGGTGCCTGCAAGCCGGTTGCCATGCCACGGAGATTGGTTTGCTGTCTAGGCTGGTGGACGACGCAACCTGTCCATGCGACAGAAAATAAACATCAGACATGCAGAAATAAACAGCTTTTCAGCTCTCAATTTTGTTTTGGATTGATTTTTTTAGCAAATTTTTTGGATTATTAATTGGATGGGTATGTCTCCTTCAGTGGCCACAAAGTTGAACCGGGCCAATGTCACCGCCAACTGGGCCATGATTGGGCCTTCAGGTGGTGCCGTGTGCGTTGCGTTGCGTCTATGAGCCCAATCTCTACTCCTAAAAAGACGAAACAGGAGACCTCAACACCTACTTCAACGTGCCTCTCGACTTCGGCATGCTCCCCGCTCCGTCTCTCTCCCGTGTGCTCCGATAGGTGGGCCAACAGGACCGCTCCACCTCTCGCTCATCTCTTGTTGCCTATGCCCTCACTCTCGCGGTCCTCCTGCAAAGCGTCCAATGCCACTGCCGCCCCCGCCCAGCAGCTCCGCGTGTCTGACCAACTCCTCCACACCTCCAAACCTCATACTCGTCCCGCTCTTGCTCCGCAGTGACGGTGGGAGGCGCCGCGGACCATGAGCCCGACGGTGAGGCCGAGTCGTCGGGGGCTCGCAGGCGGAGGCGGGAGTTGAGCGCCACCTCAACCGCTGGGCCGCGCCGCGCGCCAAGCCGAGGAGCCATAGGCTCTGCTCTGCTCTGCTTTGTGCTCCCAAGTTTCCGCTACTAGGGGCCACGGCGGTGGGAGGGGGCTCCACTTCCTGCTGCGACGAGCACAACCCCAACTCGATTCGAGGTCGAGCTCATGACAGGCCTGACGAGTGTCAGCGGGTACTACTGCTCCTGCTGCCCCTCTAGATCTTCCCCTGCTCTCCGTAAAGGTGACTCATTCTTGCTTCTTGATGATAGCTGCTTCTAGCCTTCTAGGACTGGCAGCATCTTGCTATATCTGTGTTAGCAGCAGAGGAAGGGAAACAGATGAATCGAAGTATGGGGATGGAAGAACAACAGAGGTCGAGCAAGGACGAGGTGTTCTTAGTTGAACGATAGTTGCTTACAAGATTGTGAATAGTCTTGACAAAGGGGAAAGCTACACTTATACGTAGCATTGCCACAGCTGGCTTATAGACGACGTGCTGGGCTTGGCAACCTCATGCATTCTTCCACTCTAGGCCGAAAGAGCAAGTGTTGCTCTTCCTGGGCCTTGCTAGCCGGGCCTCTTCTTCGTGCTCAGCATCTAGCCGTTTAACCTCTCCTTCTTCCATGCCGACCGCTTCAGGCTTGTGCTGGCTTGATGCCGAGGTGCTGATATCCCCTCCCTCTTGCGCGCCTGGATGACCACAGACAGCAGCGCGGGGGAATTGCTGACGAAGATAGTCCAGGTCTTTCCAAGTAGCCAGAGAGCTAGGCAAATGAGACCGCTTGATGAGGCCTTGAAGCACTGGAGACGCACCTTTGATGACTGAGCGTTGCTGAAGAATGCGCTCAGGTACACTCCACATGGCCGTCAACGCTGGAGGAACAGCCGTGACAGTCTGATGAGCACCCACCGCCTTCTTGAGCTGTGACACATGAAAGACAAGATGAATGATATATAGCGGAAGGCGGGAGCTCCAATCGGTAAGCCACGGATCCAACTCGACCAATGATGTGATAGGGTCCAAAGAACTTGAAGGAAAGCTTTTGATTAGCTTGGTCGGCCACGAAGGATTAGATATAAGGCTGAAGCTTGACATAGACCCAATCATTGATCTAAAATTGCCGCTCGGAGCAATGAGTATCAACTTGCCTCTTCATCCTTTGCTTTGCTCACAACAGGTGCTGACGAATCAGCTCAGACATCAGTTCACGATCGTGCAACCAAGACAGGTCAGTGACTGGACCATCCTGAGCTGGCGCCACACCAAAATGCCTTGGAGGATAACCGTACATGACTTCAAATGGCGATCGGCCAAGAGCAGAGTGGGAGATGGTGTTGTACCAGAACTCCGCCAGATCCAACCAGGAACTCCAACGCTTGGGGCATGCATTGACATAACAACGGAGGAAGGTTTCGAGACATTGATTAACGTGCTCGGTTTGCCCATCCAATTGAGGGTGGTAAGCTGTTGACATGCGAAGTTCCACTCCTGCCAACTTGAAAAACTCTTGCCAAAACCGACTGGTAAAAATTCTGTCGCGATCCGAGACAATGGCGAGGCGCATTACATGGAGTTTGTAAACTTGTGACAGAAACACCTTTGCGACAGAGGCAGCCGTGAAGGGGTGCTTGAGGCCGACAAAATGGGCATATTTTGAGAAAGTGTCGACAACCACCAAAATGCAGTTGAACGAACCAGAAACTGGCAGACCTTCTATAAAATCCAGCGAGATCACCTTCCTTGCACGATCTGGTACTGGTAACGGTTGAAGAAGACTAGGCAGTTTGGAGCGATCAGGTTTTGCTTGTTGGCAGATTGCACAGGTAGAGACAAACTGATGGACAGCAGCCTACATGCCATGCCAAGCAAAGAGTTGCTTGAATCGACGCAGAGTAACTGGCACCCCAGAATGTCCACCCACTGCACTGGTATGACAAGCCTGGATGAGCTGATGCTGCAACTCGGTATTAGATCCCACCCAAATACATGATTTGTAGCGAAGTATACCATCACTGAGAGTAAAATGATGTACTGCATTTGGATCCAGAGACAGTTTAGTGACCACAGACTGAGCATGAGCATCCTGGCTATAAGAAGCAACCACAAACTCAGGCCAGGTTGGTTGGACCACCGAAATAGCAGAATAGGCGCCGCCCGGATAACGGGAAAGGGCATCGGCCACCCTGTTGTCAGTGCCCTGATGGTAGACAATCTTATAGGACAGACCCAATAGCTTGGAGAACACCTTTTGTTGCCACGGAGTATGTAGACGTTGCTCTGTCAACTGACTGAGGCTCTTTTGATCGGTCAGAATTTGGAATTCAGCATACTGGATATAAGAACGCCATTGGTCCACCGCGAGTAAGATTGCCATGTATTCTTTTTCGTAGGTAGATAATCCTTAGGATCGCGGACCCAAAGCTTTACTGAGGAAAGCTAAGGGATGACCCGCCTGCATCAGCACGGCGCCAATTCCCGTGCCGCTAGCATCTGTCTCAATACAAAAGGACTTCGAGTAGTCAAGCAAGACCAGAACAGGGGCCGTTGTGAGAGCATCCTTTAGAGCTTGGAAGGAATCCTCCTGAGGCTGAGCCCAATGAAACTGCGTGCCTTTCTTTAGTAGCTCTGTCACCGGCTTCGCTATGATTCCAAAATTGCGGACAAAGCGACAATAGTACCTCACCATCCCCAAGAAACTGCGCAACTCCTTGGTTGTAGTCGGGGCGGGCCAAACACGAACGGATTGAACTTTGTCTGGATCGGTGGCCACACTGGCTACAGATATGATGTGTCCCAAATAACAGAGTTGTCGCTGTGCGAATGAGCACTTAGACTTCTTAACTTGCCAGTGATCCTTCAGCAAAAGTTGCAAAATCAGTCTGAATGTGCTCCAAGTGTTCTTCCTCAGTACGGCTATATATGAGAATATCATAAAAAAAACATAGTGGCGGACCCAGAAATTTTTGAGAGCCTGGGTGAACATAACAATAAGACATATCGACCATTAACATAAGCGAAGTAAACAACTTAATAGTTATGAACTAAGGGGATGTTTGGTTCTTTAGTTGCTCCTAAAATTCATGTCATATCGAATGTTTAGATACTAATAAGGAGCATTAAATATAGATTAATTACAAAACCAATTACATAGATGGAGACTAATTTGCGAGACGATTTTTTTAAGCCTAATTAATCTGTCATTAGCACATGTTACTGTAGCACTATGTTGTCAAATCATGGACTAATTAGACTTAAAGGATTCGTCTCATAAATTAGTCACAAGTTGTGCAATTAGTTTCGTAATTAGTATATATTTAATACTCCATGCATGTGTCTAAACATTCGATGTGATACGAATTTTAGGAGGCGCCTAAAGAAAGCAAAAGCCAATTATATTAAGTTAAATTTATGGTGTAAAGTTTTAGGGTGTCATATCGTGTGTCACGTGAGTGTTCGGATACTAATAAAAAAACAAATTACAGAATCTGTCAGTAATCCAGAGACGAATTTATTAAGCCTAATTAATCCGTCATTAGCACATATGTACTGTAGCACCATGTTGTCAAATCATGAACTAGTTAGGCTTAAAAGATTCGTATCACAAATTAGTGGCAAATTGTACAATTAGTTATTTTTTATTCTATATTTAATACTCTATACATGTGTTTAAATATTCAATAAAATATGGAGTAAACTTTATAGGAACGAACTAAACAAGGCCTAAGTTACCTGAACGAACTAAACAAGGCCGCGTGTTTAGTTCGAGAATTTTGGAAATTTGGCTACTGTAGCATTTTCGTTTTTATTTGACAATTAGTGTTCAATCATAGACTAATTAGGCTCAAAATGTTCGTCTCGCAATTTTCAACAAAACTGTGCAATTAGTTTTTTTCATCTACATTTAATGGTTCATGCATGTACCGCAAGATTCGATGTGATGGCTATTGTAGCATTTTTGAAAAGGGCCAAAAAGCTAATCGGATTGATGTCTCAGGCTCTCAGCATTGATCATTGCACCTAGACTCAGAAGATGCCTACTATACAGCTTCCAAGTTCCAACGGAGCAGATGCGCATGCAGTCAGCAGTCCAGCCTCGAACAGAGCCCGGGCAGGCGCCCAGGGTCGCCGGGCCCTAGGTCCGCCTATGAAAAAACAATAGACACAGACACGCAGAAGAGGATGTAGCGTTGTGTACATTGCCTTGAGGAACGTGGCTAGAGCTCCTGATAATCTAAACGCCATCACGCGAAACTCGTACTGGCCTGAATGTGTTTGAAAAGATGTCTTCGGTTCTTCGCCAGGTGCCAGACGAATCTGATGGTAACCGTCCGCCAAGTCAAGAGAAGAAAACCAAGAGGCACCAGATAGTTCATCTAGGAGCTCCTCAATAACAGGCACCGGATACTTAGATTTGACGGTGATAGCATTCAACTGACGAAAATCAACACAGAATCAAAATGTACCGTCCTTCTTGACGAGCAGAACTAATGAAGAGAAGGGGCTGCTGCTTGGTTGAATGATGCCTGTACTGAGCATTTCGGCAACCTGACGTTCAATCTCAGTCTTCACGGCAGGTGGATACCAGTACGGGCGAAGCTGAACTGGAGCCGCACCCGGAACCAAGGGAATGGTGTGATCACAAAATCTCGCTGGTGGATATCCATTGGGAGGAGCAAACACCGACTGGAACTTAGACAATAGCGACTGAACAGCCGGTGATAGAGGTGGTGTAGCTGTTGACGTCTCATCCCCCAGACATGCTGCCACCTGAATAACTGACCCAGCCGGTAATGAAGCCAATTCTCCCTGCAGTTGAACTTGAGATGATTCATATGGAATAGTAACCCATTTGAGCTTCCAATCCACCTGCATAGGACTATAACGGGCCAACCAGTCCATGCCCATGATCATGTCAAACTTAATCAGAGGTAACACATTGACAGTAGAGACAAAATGGCATTGCTGAATAGCCCATTGGAGATTCTGAAACTCGTCAGAACACTGGATCTTGGTACCATTGGCCACGATAACCCAAAGAGGGGTATGACAAGAAGACCGACCACTCAATTGAGATGCAACCTCAAAGCTGATGAATGAGTGTGTACTGCCAGAATCAAGTAGAATACTGACTGCATGGCCTTGGATAGAACTCGAGAATTGCATAGTGTTATCAGAACATTTACCAGAGTAAGCTGCAGTTGAGATAGCCAAGAAAACCTGATGACAAGCTTGTTCTGGTTCTTCGGGTGTCGTATCATCAGCTACTTTAGAGTGGCACAGTTCCCAGACCTCCTGCAGAACATGAAGCTGAATGTTGTCGGGGCAGCGATGATCGCGCGATCATTTCTTGCCATAGCGGTCGCATTGTCCCCGCACGCGACAATAGGCACACATGGTAGATAGCTTGTCGTCGACACCGCGGACGCGGCGGTTGTTGTACCCTAGGCCTGCTCCCGGTGGCTTCGGAGGCCCATCCGCCTGTGGAGGTGGTGGTGGCAGCGGAAAGTGTCCCTGTCCCAGCGGTCGCACCCAACCTTGATGGTGGGCCCACCGAGGCTCCTTGTAGTCAAGTCCAGCATCACCTCCTATAACAACGCGAGAGCCACAGCAGTATCCAAAGTCAAAGGACGTTGCATATGAACAACAGTGCAAATGTCCTCTCGCAACCCATCAACAAATTTCATGGCATAATAGATAGGATCAGTGTTTTTGCCATAAGCTATCAACCCATCCACAATAGATGTAAATTTGTCAGCGTATTCTTGCACAGCCCCCGTCTGCCTGATATGAAACAACTGACGAATCAAAAGTTCATGTTGATCCTGACCAAAACGTTCTAACACCAGAGCACAGAACGCATGCCAAGTCATGGTGAGCACCTACTATATATTCCACTACGGGGAACTAGTGCGCTGCAGCGCCAGAGAGATGCATCTTGGACACCTTAATCCAGTGACGCGGCGCAACATCATACATCTCAAAGTAATCGTTGCACTGACGAATCCAGAGGCGTGGATTTTCACCATCAAAACATGGAAACGTCAGTTTGGACAGTTTATCATTAGAGTGACCATCCCAGGGTGGATCTGGCACACCCCACGGCGTTCCCACACCTAGCCCCGTGACAGCAGGACCCACATCCAGCATTGAACTAGAGAATGACTTGCGCAAAGTGAAGATAGGGTTCGACAGGGGATGGGGTTAGGGATGTGGATTTGAACCCTTGACCGAGAGCAGAGTCATGGACTCAAGCCCCTAGTGGTGGTGTGCAGTGCCGTGCCCAACAGATGGGCCAAAGACCGGGAGCCCGACAGATGAAGATGATGTGGTCTTCAATGGTTGAGGCAGGATGAAAGCATCTAGGCCCCTAGTTGGGTTTGGATGATTAATGACGACACATGATTACTATGACTAATGTGTGTTTTGTAGAGGCATTATGAGTTAGGTTATGGTAATGGCAATTGATTGGGCAATATGGTTTTCGTGCCCCCATGGATGGAATTCGATTTGGTTTTCAAAGGATGAACGACAAGGTTAAGGACGGACTAGTTCTAAGTGTCGTTTGGAGTTGGAGAGACACTTAAAGTAGTTTAGGACTTTGTTTCTCCTTTGGCCGTACTATTAAGGGGGGTATGGACTAGTAGCTTGACCTAGGCGAGTCTAATGAGTTAGGTGTGGTGCACACTTGCCAACTTAGCACTAGATAGCTCAGGTGAAGCCCTTAGATCAATTGGAAGAAACTTTATTCACATAGGATTTCAATTTGGAAGAGAATGGAGGGTTAAATGATTGATCGGACGTTGGTCAGGTAGTGACTGGACGCTAGAGGGTGCGTTCGGTCAGTTTATTTGATCAGAGCCAGCGGTCTGGTACTGACCGGACGCTGAGTTGAAGGGCACCAGACGCTGAGGGTCTACGTCCGGTCGTTAACAGAAAGGCACCAGAAAGGTATTTTCGTGATCGGACGTGTCTGGTGGGTGCTGACCGGACGCAGGCCAGAGTCCGATCACCACTTAATTGCTCTTTTCTAACAAAGGGTGTTGTTGAACTGATCGGAGCATCCGGTTAGCCCGCAGAGTGCTGACTCAGCCTCCCAACAGCTTATTTTATTTGAGGGGGTATAAATACTTCATCTATTCGTCCATGGGTGGTCTCTTACTCATTTGTTCAGCTGAAAACACCTTTGGAGTGCAAGGAAGTGCAAAAGCCTAGTGAGGGTCTTTGAGATTTGCTAATCCAAGATTAAGGACCTCATTAGTACATAGGGAGTAGCAAGTGTGCATCCACTCTTTTCATTAAGCTTGGTTAGGTCAAGTGAGAGTTCATGCTTGTTACTCTTGATGATCGCCATCACCTAGACGGCTCGGTGGTGATTGGAAGCTTGGTGATCATCCGGCAGAGCTTGTGGATGACCCAAGTCATCTTATGAGCAGTTATGGGTGATTCACCGTGACGGAGTGTCGAAGAATTAACCCGTAGAGAGCACTTGGTCCTTGCGCGGATCAAGGGGGAGCTACACCCTTGCGCGGATGCTCCAACGAGGACTAGTGGGGAGTGGCGACTCTCCGATACCTCAGGAAAACATCGCCGTGCTCCTTTGCCTCTTACTTTGAGCATCTAGTTTGAGTATTTACTTTGAGCATTTCATTTCATGTCTTTACATTCCTAGAATTGCCATGCTAGAGTAGGATTGGAACCTAGGCTGCTAAACTTTTGTGCGGTAGAACAAATAGATACTCCCTCCGTTTCACAAATCAATTCGTTCTGGGTTGTAGATCAGTTTTCACATATCTGTTCGTTTTGAGTGGACCACGGCTAAAGTAGACGAGTTTGCCCTGGCCTCTTCGGTTACCGCATGGGTCATTAACGCGGAGCGGCGCTAGCGCATGACTGCATGCAAGACGAGGACGGGCATTGAACAGATGCAGCTCGTGCCTCGATCGCGTCGGCGCCGGAGTCCATCGCGCTGGAAAAGATGACGGCGGAGGTCGCGTCGGAGAAGACGGTGCAGGACGTTCAAGCAATATTTAAAGAAAGAACAAGATGCAAAGAAAGATTACGTAAACCATACTGTAAGGTCCAAAAGCTCACGTCTTGCATTGGAGTACTACATGTTTCATGCGTTAAATCTAGAGTAGCAGCTGAATCAATTCTCATGCCTAACCTTACAAGTCTAATTGCTTGATGCAGCAAGAGTGGCAATGGAATCCCTGATCACATCTCTTGTAATCGATGTGATCGGCTTGACAACCAAAGCACCAGCAGGACGATTGGCACTTCTCCTTTGAGCATGTTCATAAGTCACAAGAGGAAAACAGCTTATTTTTCCATCAAAAATGCATTGTCCATTTCTAAACCTTGGTCTAGCAGTCACACACAAAAACATGAGTCTAGGAATGTAATTTTTGCTTTTGCATGTACGGTGGGGTTCATCTTCATCAGGTAGCAAATAATAATTCTCTGATTTTTGTGCGAGGAAAAACCACTTTTCATCTATAAAGACATGGTCAAATAACCCCTTAAACCTTGGATCACCACAAGAACTAGAACCTTGATCAACCATGTCAACCGCCCACCGTAAACGAGCCATTTTGTTAGCATCGGTCAGGTAAGGCTTGATGCTATTAGAGTGATGCCTAAGGAGGCCTTGCTGCAAGTACCTATGCAACGTGGACTTGCTAATGCCAAGTACTTTACTGACATCTTCAAGAGTCATCCTATCTTTGAGTGGAACATTGTGCAAACGCTCTAAATCAACTGGAATTTTCTTACGGCCATTCCTACCTCTTTTACGACTAGCAACATCAACCGGGATACCTTGGTCAAGATGAGTTTTACCTCTTTTCCATAACTTTTGAGTAGAGCGAAGGCTAATTCCAAATTGTTCAGCCACCTCTGTTGTATCTTTCTTCCCTAGTTTCCCGTTGTTGCTTCTAGCCAACAAAGTTTGAAATACTAGCTTAGTGAATTCTTCTGTCATGTCTTTTTTCCTGCCGGTGCCTTCATATGAGTGCAACGACATCCAGTAGTTACCAACAAAAGCGCATGAAAAGAACAAATCAAAGCATGAAAGAACAAGCACGAGTACCTTGTATGGGAGCCTCCTCATCATACTGTAAAGTCGAATCTATCACATCATCAAGAGCAGCGTCTTCCGGTTCTAAGTTCAGATCAAAGCCTATTGAAAATTAAGCAATGCTCAAATCAAAGAAGCCTACAAGCGCACCATGTTCATGAAGTTCGTAGCTAGAAGAAAGGACGGTAGATTGAAAGAAGAAAAGCAAAAAAGAATACCTCTGGCATGTTCCAATGGAGGCTCAACATTGAGATCGAACTCCATCTTGGATGCTCACGAAGTACTGTGGCTCACACGAGTAGCAGAGAAGCTAATAAGGATGGCTCTGTTTTATTAATAGTACGAGTGCAGAAACCAAGCGTCCCTCGGAAACGCGCCAGTATGCCGTGAATATGCGCGCGAATACAAGGCCAATACGCGCGCAAATACTCCGGGCAAGCCAATAAAATAAAATTCACGCACGCGCACAGTGCCATACAAAAAAAACGCGGGCAAAGGCGAAAAACGCGGCCGTGTGCACAATTGCCATGCAAAATTCGTGACCTTTGCAAAAATGCCGAGCGTGGTAGGGATCGAACTGAGGCCTCCTAGATCAGGAGGCAGCGTGCATACCACCCTAGCTACGCACGGTTAGTGTATAAATGATACCCACAGCCCTATTTAATAAGGGCATACAGGAAAAAATACACTCTACTTAATTGCTCCTTGGTATCCTAAATCATGTCCAAAACGAACTGATTTGTGGGATGGAGGGAGTACACTACTAGGCACTAGGGGTGAAATGGGGTAAGTGTAGGATTTAATTTTCGCAAAAAAAATAGAATTAGCCCAATTCACCCCTCTCTTAGGCATCTTGATCCTTTCACAGGACACCGATGGCGGTGGTCGAGAGGCGTCGAGGGCCACGTGGCTCCCTATCTTGCGCAACACCGTCATCTCCTCACACATCTTCTCCACCATATCCTCCGACTTGCGCATCGCGTGAATCTCCTCACAAAGCTCCTTAACAGATGCATCAACTGAAGGCTTCCAGGTGTCGAACAAATTGGTTGCATTCTCTAGTTTACCAAATCGGTCAGCCAGAGTCCGCTCCATGGCGCCAATGCGGCCGCCCAATGAGGTCTGCACTGCCTGGATGCTCCCCTCGAGCGAAGTCTTCAAGGATTTCATCTCATCCAGCACCAACTTGAAATTGGGTTCCATGGCTCCTTGATCTCTGCGGAAGCAAGTGAAGTGTTTGTGGTCGATCTGGTGGGGCTCCAAGGTAGGGTGGGCAGGGTGGGCGAGCAAGCAACTTCCGATTCACACCGATCAGATCAGCCTCGGCTTGGACTATGGGTTCACACAATCCCACACCAGAGTGCGAGACCAGCGATCAGGCCCGACCCTGGTGGGGTTCGAGCTGTGCCACCGCACTAGGCCCTCGACCCCAAGGGGCCCAACCCTATATGTGAAGGTATAGGTATAGTATTCCCTAGCCCATAGAAAAATTCAGGAGCCCAAGACTCCTTGCGTGTTGCGTCAACCTGTCCCCCGCAGTCCCGCATCCGCGTCGTTTCGTTCTTCGCCTTCCGCCGCGCGGCTTCTTCGGTTCTTCCCCGTTTCAACCTCTGAGCCTACGCCGATGCGCACCGTGGCATCGCCATCGCCGATCGGTTGTGCACCCGTTTATCGCAGCAATGACCAGCGTCCACCGGGCGGCAGGCCGCCGCGTCGCCCAGGCCCACTCGATCTCTCCGTTTGAGCGTTCTGGGAAGGTACCAATTGCCCCTAAGCCCTTGATTGATGTATGTCAAGAATATATATGTTAAATCAATATTTAATTTTCTTTGTCTCCAATCTTTAATCTTTAGAATACAAGACTTGGCGTCTTGGCCACTTGGGACTCCTCTGAAATTGTGATTTGGGATTTACTGTGCAGCTAGGGTAGTGAATAATCATTTTCTCTAGTCCTCAACCTGGTAATTTACTAGCACTCATTTTTATTATGATGTTGGCTTCAATATATTGTGACATATTTTTCGTATATAAATTTACTATTTATAGTGAACTCATGTTGCCCAAAAAGCACGCATCTGGAAGTGAGAAAAGAAAAAAGAAGAGAAGGATAGATGACTTGATACAATCACAAAGAGGAGCTATTGATAAAGTTTTAAGAGTAATACAAGCACTTCAAGAAATCCAGATGAGTGGCAATAATTGCTGTGGAGGAAATAACTTCGTGTTAGTAAAGCGTTAGAAGAATTTTTTAAGGTAAGATATATAATTTGTTGCCGACAGGGGTTACGATCCGGGATTAAGGCGAGAAATCGAGAAGAAGTGCCAAGGAAGGGTGGCTCTGGATACCAATTGTTAGCAGCAGAGGAAGGGAAACAGATGAATCGGAGTATGGGGATGGAAGAACAGCAGAGGTTGAGGAAGGACGAGGTATTCTTAGTTGAACGATAGTTGTTTACAAGATTAATAGTCTTGACAAAGGGGAAAAGCTACACTTATACGCAGCATTGCCACAGCTGGCTTACAGACGACGTGCTGGGCTTGGCAACCTCATGCATTCTTTCACTCTGGGCCGAAATAGCGAGTGTTGCTCTTCCTGGGCCTTGCTGGCCGGGCCTCTTCTTCGTGCTCAGCATCCGGCCCTTTAACCTCACCTTCTTCCATGCTGACCGCTTCAGGCTTGTGCTGGCTTAATTGATGCCGAGGTGCTGACAATCTGCTCCTACATCTGCCACTCTATAGTCTAGCTACAGATTTGGGAACAAAAGGTGTCGTAGTGAAGCTGATTAATAGCCATGGTTTCAAGAACGACAAGATCATCAAAAAAGAAGGTGCCTTCATACACATACGTGAATGATTAAGTTCTGTTGTTGAGAAAAGCAGTGTTAGATGTAAAGTAAAAAGAAAATCTGATGAATATGACACCTGCATCCTACTGTTGTGTTTGTGGATCCCTTTGTGACTGTCAAGTATCACAAATGATGGTATTTCATCATCAACCAGGCAACAAGCAAACTTGACATGTTTTTTTAACTGAATATATATAACATTTATGAGGGAGAGAGTTTTTTTTACAAGGATATAGTTTCTGTCAGTAGTTTTTACATGCAGTCCATATCCTAAATTAGCTGCCATAGCCAATGTGAATGCAAGTGAGATGGAGACAGAACCTCATATAGAGGTTACTGGTGCAGATGGTGCTGAGACTGGGACTGGGACCCCAGCAAGAAGTCCGGCCACCAAAGTCAGGGCTCCAAAGAAGAAAAAGAAGACTTCACCGATTTGGAATGATATCACTGAATTGCTTGTTGAAGAAAAGGCGGATGGCATAGTAACCATGATCGAAGAAAATGGCAGAATGCAATTACGGTGACAGCATTATGGATCATGATGATGGTGACAAATTATGGACTAGAAGAGGAAGACGGTTAGGGTTTCGTTTGCTTCAGGTTACTCCCTATGCCTTCTGTATTTTTTCAGTTTATGATCCTGTGTGTTTTCAAATGTTGCAACACAATTTTGGTTATTCAGAATTTTAGATAGTTCAAAAATGAAATGGTAAATGGAAAAAAAGAATTGTGTCAATCTGATGTATAAAATCTATCTGTGCGACCTAGAATATTTTTTTGTACACATGAATTCAGTATCTAATATGTATCAATTCTTATGATCTCCTATCATTTTTTTTATAAGTCGACCGGGTGGGGGTGGAAAAGAGAGAATCCCCCACCTGATTCATATTATGTTGTAGCCAAATGTTTGGAAAACATTACATGGTTTGTACTGAGCTTTTACATTGCGTTAACTAATACTGCACACCATTTATCAGCAACTTCCCTGTCTTTCGTCGGCAATTGCACTCTCCGGAGATGAGCCTCAGTCTTGCATATGCCATCAGTGCTCCTTGAATTGTAGTACGATCATTCCTGAATACAATGCTGTTCCTCCTCTTCCAAAATTGTAGGCGAGCAGAGCTGCCTCATGGCTTGTTGTTATCCTGCCTACTGTTGGGCGTGCCATTGCCTACTGCTGCTTAATTTTATTGGTTCAGTACTTCACCTATATGAGCTCAATATCTTGTACTTTGATCAGCAAGCTTAATGTCATGTACCTTGATCGGCAAACTTAGTGTAGACCTATTCAGTGTCGTCACGTACCGTTGGCTATTGGGAGGTGCTGCTGACTGCTTTTGTTGTTTGAATTTACTTCACTTGATCTTATGATTTTCAGATTTTGGCTCACTTCGATATGAGATATTATTAGTACTGTACTTTGATTTTAATCCACTTGGGTTATTGTCGACGGTAGTTAACACCCATCATAAACCATCAATGTAACTTATATAAATGCACTATCAACATAGGTTTAGGGGTTTAAACTGACAAATTCCACAAGTTTTGGTGAATCAGTGTTTCAGCAAGGTTTATCCAGAAAACCGTTAAGGTGGACCTAAGCGTCAGATTTAATCACGCTTATCCACGATGAAACCAACTCCAGAAAACTCTAGAAGACACCTGAAGGCAACCCACCGCGGCAGAGGGAAAGTGGCTGTTAGGTGGGGCCCGCCGGCCCCTAGGGCCCACATGTCGGCCTCTCTTCGTGATGTCGATTCTTCACCGCCTCCTAGGATCAATATACACCATTGTTTTAAGTTGGTTTGATCCGAGGACCCAGGATTGACGGTTCCCCTATATATACTAGCCCCTACCCCTAAGGCATCAATCATTATCTCCTCCTAAAACCCTGATCAAGAAGAGAAGAACCTCAGAGCTCCACAAATATTTAGGGCATAGCAGTTAAGCTAGATCTAGAGGGAGGCAAGCTTCGCTTGGATTCTTGATCTTGTCAAGAGCGTGGCTTGGTATAGCCTTTGTATCCTCTCTTGTATCTTTCATTATTCATATGTTTGCTACAATTGATTCGACATTATTCTCAATGTTATTCATGTTTTTAGTTATTATGTTCATTGTCTACTATGATTATATGCTTAGTATAGCTCGATTATCTTTATGTTCAAGCATAAGTTTGTATAGCGCTCGCTCTAAGGTACACGGGGTGAGTGGTCGACATTGTGTAATCGTGGTGGTTATATGTTGTTTACCTGTGGATGCACCGTATATTTTGGGCCATGTGGTAGATCGCAAGTGTGACACTCTCGTTGAGTCATTTGTAGTCCACTCCCCAAATATAGGTCAAGTAGGATTTAGTTGCGAAGGAAGTCAGGCTCTGTTCTTGATCTTCCTTAGTAATATCCCTTATGTGTAGATATGAAGTTGATCTTAGCCATGATTATTAAGTATAATTGCACTAATCATAGTATGATTTGACTTGTAATTAAGAATGACTTAGAAATTATTTCTCTATCGTATCTACTTAGCCATTATAGTGCCATCTAAAGGAGTTCAATTATCATTTATCACTTATCATTCATATTATCTTTATCTCTTGATTTATCCCTGTCGTGAGTAGAAGATTGGTTATTGTTTATCTCTTCATCATACGTATAAGTTATCGATATATTCCCTTTTGTTTGTCCTTCCCTATGGTAAAAATATAAATAACGATACATGAAATACTCCTAGATGAAATGCTACAATAGTATATTATCTGTTCATTTATATATTTGTATTATTTTTTAGTGACAATAAAATACCAAAGTACTTCTTAGTGTCATTCTAGTAGTGATGCTAGGAAGTGTCAACAATTATCGATGAACTTAGCACTAGAATTTTGTTTCTCTCGGATGAATTTATCATATTCATTTTGATTTTTCAAGACTTTTTTTATGTTATCTGTTGATTTTTTATCACTATTTTTTCCGTACTCTTATTACGTGGTAAAATTTGAAACTCCTGACCCACTATTTTCTTCGTATGTACTCTTATTGCATTGAAAGTTTTGAACCCCCGTAGCAACACACGGGCATTTGCTATGGGTGTTTGGATCCGGAACTAAAGTTTAGGAGGTGTCACATTGAGTATCACATCGGGTGTTTGGATACTAATCATAAAACTAATTACAGAAGCCATGACTAATTCGCGAGACAAATCTATTAAGACTAATTAATCCATCATTAGCATATGTTTACTGTAGCATCACATTATCAAATCATGAACTAATTAGGCTTAATAGATTCGATCTTGAAAAATTAGTTTATGTTTAATAATTTAAATTAGTGTAAAATATCCGATATGACAAGGACTAAACTTTACAAGGGGAAACCAAACACCCCGAGTTAGAAGTTGTGTTAAGTTTTAGCTAGATTTATTCAATATTGATACCCTAGCAGTTGGCACCCAGAAAACTGAACCGCAACATGTGTTTTTTTTTCTAATAAAACATGGAGCAAAACCTTTACCGTCCTATTTTTTTTTTGAAAAGACTCCTTTTCGATTCTCACTTCTTCCACGTTCCTCCAATTCTCCAACTCTTCTCTAGCTCTAGTTCTAGTGCACCATAAAATTAAGTACATTTCGGATTGCAGATGATTTGCTGTTAGGCTGATACATATGTTGATTTGTTGTAAAAAAAAATACTGTTCGTTCGCTGAAAAGTACGCTGAAGTAATTCAAGCGAACAGAGATGATTTGGATGCGTCATTTGCTGGTCTCAATCCGATCCTCTGTATTGAGAAGCACTGCAGTCTGGACAGTGTCGTCGACCGTGGCAAAGACGTTCCTGTCGCGTCGCGTGCAGCCCCTGAAGGCTTGGGCCACCCCCATGTGGGAATATATTGGCGCAGGGGACCCGTTGTTGGAGGGTAAGCCTCTCCCTTCGGAAGTGCTGGATGAGCTGACATGCAGCCTGTTCGCTTGTTGGTTTTAGCCAGCCCAAATCAGTCAGCCAACAGTGTTTTCCTTTCACAGCAAACCAGCACCAGCCAGCCCAAACCAGCCCAGAAACCAACCAGCGAACATGCCAATGGATTTTGCTGGGGACATCGTCGTCGGAGGCGGACGCGGGCCCTAGATTTCTGACGACCTACAGAAAGTCGTAGATCTCAAAAAATTTAGTTTAAAATCCTCCATATATTGAAAGTCGAATTTTTCAAACAAACCTCACACGAAGAAACGACAAAAATCAAAGTTATAGATATAGATCTCAAAAGGTTGTACAACTTTGTATTATAGTTGATAGATTTTTCATTTAGAATCCTCTATCGAAGGAAAGTTATATTTAAATTTCTCACATTTGAAATTTAAAATTTTCAAATAACCTCAGATAGAGAAACAATCAAAACTAAAGCTACAGATCTCAAAAAGTTATACAACTTGTAGTTAACAATTAATATTTTCGTTTGAATTCATTTTGGGTTCCAAAAGGTAATATCAAAATTGGATGAATATAATATGACTGTACGAGGAGAAAGAACACCTTATACAAACATAAGTTAGTTTAGGATGGAGTGGTTAGAGTAGTAACAAGTGAGGTCGCAGGTTCCATCCTCCACTCCCTCTGCTTTGACTTTTTAGATATATATTATTTTGACTATGTATCTAGATGTGATGTGGTGTATATCAAATGTACAATATGACAAAAGTGATGTACGTAGAAAAATCAAAATGACAGAGGAATTACGTTGAATTTTGCATTGCATTGACGAACTTTTGCAGTCTGGATTCCGTAAGGCCACTTTCGATCACTTCCTTTCTTGCCTTGTCTTTCAACAAACTAGCTCTGTTCCGTATGTTCATTCCTTCATCACCATCACCGGTCACTACCGCAATGAACTTTGCCAACTCCGTTCCGACAAGCAACCCTGCAGCATCACGCTCTGCGCGAACGCCGACCCCCAGCTCCTCCACCAAATGCGCATTCACCGGCTGATCGGACCAATTCGGGACGGCAACCATAGGCACACCAAAGACCAGAGCTTCCAGCATGGAGTTCCACCCGCAGTGCGTCACGAAACACCCCGTGGACGGGTGCGCAAGCACCTTCAGCTGGTCACACCACTCCATGACCATCCCTCGCTCGCCGTCGCCGTCGTCGTCGTCCATCTCCATCAAGCAGCGCTCCACGTCGCCGTCACGGCCGTCCCTCGGCACCACCCACAAGTACGGCCGCCGGCACTCGCGCAAGCCCCGCAGCATCTCCTGGACCTGCTGCCTGCTGTACCCCAGCATGCTCCCGTACGAAACGTACACCACCGACCTGCGTGGCCGCGCGTCGAGCCACTCCGTGTAGCCCTTCTCGTCGTCCTGCTCGTACAGATCCATCCGGCGACCCTCGTCGTCGCCAGCTGCGTCCGTCTGCTGCAGCAGTTGCAGGCGAGGGAGCATCGGGCCTACGGCGAAGACCTCCAGGTGCTGCTGCCGCATCGCCCGCAGCGCGACGGCCTCCGGCTCCAGCATGTCGATCGTGTTCACGAGAACCATCGGCTTCTCCCGGCCGACGATCTCGAGCAGCCCCCGCATCGAGTCGATGCTAGCCCTGGCATGCTCGCCGCCGGTGGCGTCCACGAGGAAGGACGGGAGGTCGCGGACCCGGAGCGGTGGCAGCCCCGGGAGGGTCACGCTCGCCGGGTCATCCGCGCCGCCGACGTACGCGGCGGCGGCCGCGGCCACAAGGTGCTCGTGGCCGTGGAAGTAGTGGTAGTAGGCGGCGAGCGTGGCGGCGGACTGGTTCCAGAAGACGGCGAGCGGGATCCCGTGCTCCACGGCCACGTCCGCGGCGGGAAGCAGGAGCACCGACACGACGCACGTGACGGGGCGCCCGGCCGCGGCGAGGCGGCGGACGATGGCCGAGAGGCTGGCCGCGCTCACGCGGCGCCTGCGCGCGCGGTCGGCGGCGGTCCTCGGCCGCGCCCCGAAGTCGAACCCGTCGGAGTAGGGCACGTAGGAGATGACGCCGTCGGAGACCTCCGCGTCAGGTGGCGAGACGACCAGCTGGTCCGGCGGCGACGACGGGAACATGCGGGCGTGCGCGGAGGCCGCCACGGAGAGCGTGACGCGCGCGCCGCCGCCGTGGGGGCGCGCGAGGCTGCGCGCCAGGGCGAGGGCTGGGTTCAGGTGGCCTTGGTACCCGTACGCGGCCACCAGGAAATGGCTCCGGCGGTCCTGGCTGCTGCTGCTGCAGTGGCCCGCGTGGTCGGCCATGGATCAAGTTGAAGTGGCGATCGGGACGAGAGTGAGGAGGTGTGCGCAGGTGCAGCCTTGCAGTGAAGTAAACGCTTGCCAAGAGTCCGCCAAGCTGCCAAGGGCAGTTACCGGTGACATCAGCGCTGACGTGTTTTATCAGAGACAAACTGGTCTGACGTGTGCCGTGTGCGTGCCAGTTCATTCTGGACTCTTTATCCTTTGAAGGAAACCTGGACACGTGATGCGGTGGTGTGGTGGGTTGTATTTATTCAATTTAGCCCTTTTATATACAGAAACTACTCCCTCCGTCTTAAAAATATTACAATTCTAGGACTAGGCTCGGGAACCAATGTAGTTGGCAAATGACGAAAATGCTCCTGGGAATGGCTGACGGCCTCCCTTTGCAGCTCTGTTTAGCAGGTATGTATTCATAGCTAGGGTTAAAACGTATGGAAGGGTGAGCGTCCACGTGTCTGCCTGTATGTCTTTTGGATTTTTTATGGCCATGGTGTCTTTCTTTTACGTGAGATGTGGATACGTGTCCAACATTTGGTGGGTTCTGTACCCCCTGCTACCTTTACCCTGTTAGCTACATGAGCGTTTTTTGTTGGACAAATTTCAAACCGTAGAACTACAGTCTTTTTGGGACGGAGGGAGTAGGAGTACTCCGTATTTTACAAATAGCCCGAAGAAACCCCTTAAAAAAACATAACATCCGTTCCAAAGACTTGTAAAAAAAGCAGCTGGGGAAATTTCCAAAACTAGATCAAGGTTTTGTTCGGCTGGTCTATAAGCCGCTTGTATTGATTTGTACGACTGATTCATTAGGAGAGAAAGATACGTACCATGGCTGGCTTACATGAGCAGCCGAACGACACAAAACCATTGCAGAGCAGCATGCTAAAGAAAGTATTCAGCAGTGCAATGCTCATGTCGTGCCACCATCACTTCCCACGCCCCATGACTCTAACAACATGAAAGATATGCAATATAAAACACTTGAATACAACATACGTATGCAATAGATGAAACATCTGAAACATACACTTGCAATATATGTGTGGCATATATGCAATATCCAGATAAAACACTTACAACTTGCAACATGAAAACTCTTACTGCAACATAAGACTCAAATAGCTGAAACATTGGGACCATATTGTTACAACATATGTGTAAAACATGTGCAACATCCAGATCAAAACGTTTACGACATACGTCTGGAACAGATAAAATATTTTGAACAAACCTCTAAACACTTCCAACATGTCTCTGAAACACTTGCAACATATGCAATATGTGCAACATCCTGGATCTACTTTTGCAACATCCATATGAAACAATTGCAACATACCTCTAGAACGTCTGAAACACTTGAAACATACACCTGCAACATGCGCTTTCATCGCAACCTCTCATTGCTGAGGTCGCGCATCGCAGTGGCCACGGCATCGACAGTGGCCACGACCTTCTCGTGGGGAACGGCGGCGGCGGTAGCACCTCGGCGCCTGTGGGTGACAGGGCATGGTGAGCAACAATGGGGGCGCGGCACGCAGCGAGCTAGAGCGGGCGCGGCGGGGGATGGAGCGCAATGTGGCGATGGAGGGGGTGCGGCGCAGGATGGAGCGCGGCGCAGGATGGGGGAGCCGCGCGGCGCAAGATGGGGTGCGCGGCGGGGAAGATGGCAACAGTGAGCGCACAACACAACAACACGCGATGGGCGAGAGCGATGGAGGGATATTTTAGAGAGAGGTGAGAGACGTATAGAGTAAACAGGTCTGTTGGACCGATATGCGTAGGCTCGGAAAGTGGCGTCCGGACAGGCGGACGGCCGCTCCTATGCATTACTGCAAAAGGTATTCTCATCTCTCACCTTCGGAGTTCGGACAGACAACATAGCTGATTCCACTGTAAATAGAGCTTCGCCTTTCTTTTTTCAATATATATATAGGAAAAAGGTTACATATAAGACTAACATACATTTTTTTTTCAATTGTTTCAGCTCAAGAGCTGAACATGTCTCACAAATGCACCTTTTTTAAACAAAAGCTGCACAACACAGGTGCCAGCTAAACATGGTACTGTAACTATAGTACATTCAAGTCTACAACGCTGCTTGGAGAAACAGAAAACAACCGACCAACTTCAGCCACGTTGTTTCTTTGCGCTAGGTAAATCTAAATCATCATGACCAGGTGGTAGCTTGACTAGCTCCCAAGTCTGTTCTTGGTTATTGACTGTATTTCACTCTTCATGGCTGCTTCCTAGCCTGCATCTCCTGCAACTTCTCTGTAGCAAGTGGGTTCTTTTATCATCAAGTTTCTTGAGATGTGACCCTGCTATCCTAACATGAGTAGTACAGCCAAACACCTTCAAGTAACCAAGATTTGGTTTTCTCCCATAGCAACCTTCAAAAGGGGTTTTGTCTCCTATGGCCTTGGTAGGTAATCTATTTAACAGATACACTGAATGCCTCACTGCTTCACCCCACAGTCTCCTTGGGACATTCATACCTTCCAACAGTGATCTAGCCATCCCCATCACTGTCCTATTTTTCCTCTATACTACATCTACACCATTCTGCTGTGGGGAATAAGGTGCAGTTAGGTGCCTCTGAATTCCAGCTTTCTCACACACTTCTCTAAATGCTGCTGCAAGGAATTCACCACCTCTGTCAGATCTCAATATCTTGATCTTTTCACCTGTAACATTTTTAGCTTCTGCCTTAAATTTCACAAAAGCATCAAGTGCCTGATCTTTGGTCTTCAATGCATACACATAGCTCCACCTAGTGCAGTTATCAATCAACAACATGAAGTACCTATTACCTCCAGCTGTTGCTGGTGTTATTGGGCCACACAAATCAACATGGACCAACTCCAATTTCTTTTGTGCTCTCCGTTTTGCTACCATTGGATAAGAAGATCTTGTCTGTTTTGCTGTCAGACAAGCCCTGAAAAGCTGATCAGGGTGTGCTATTGTAGGTACACGTTCTACCATCTCCTTATCAGTCAAAAGCTTCATTGAATGAAAACTCACATGACCCAATCTACGATGCCATAACCAAGCCTGATCATTAACACTTGCCAGAAAAAAACAGGTGTTGCAATTTTCAATTCCACTTTATACAGTCTATTCAGAGTTATATCTACCTTCATGATCAATCTCAAGGGATTTTTCTCTGACACTTCTAATACATCATCATCAAGTATTATTCTATGTCCACATTCAGTTAACTGGCCTAAACTTATCAAGTTGCTACGATGTTGGGGAATGAAAAACACTTCTGTCAAAGCCCAATGATCACTGGTTTTACACTGAAATAAAATTGTTCCCTTACCCTTGATATCAACAGTAGAGCCATCTCCAAATCTGCTTTTCCAGTGATTCCCTCATCAAGTGACTTGAACTTCTCCACATCACCTGTCATATGGTTACTTGCTCCATTATCAAGATACCATAAATCACCAGATGTTTCACTGCCTCCTATAAGATGCAGTTCTAGCATCACACTTCTTTCATGCGGATACACACTCTCCACCTCGCCTCCTGAAACAACACCTTCTGTTTCTGCAAGCATGAGTGCTTGTGGCTCCTTGCCCTCCTCTGCATGAACATGATGTGCCTCCTCCTGCTTCTTGGCATCTGGACACCTGTTGGCATAGTGTCCATATTTATGGCATTTGAAACATTTGATGTGGCTCTTGTCTTTGCCACCTCCTGCTCCATCTCTCCCAGATGAATCAAAACAACCACCATGGCCTCGGCCATGGCCATGGCCACGCCCCCGGTCGCCACCATCCTGTGACCTCCCCCTCTCCAAGGAATCACCACCGCCTGATCTCTTCTGCCTAGCTTCCCACTCGGCCTGAGTGAGTAACAGTTGACCATTGTCACTCTTCACGGATCCAGCTCCCCGCCATGTCCGATCCTCAAACGCCTTCAATCTCCCAACCGCCTCCTCAAACGCTAGCTTCTGCAAATCAAAGAATTGCTCGATCCCGGCCACGACGTTGATGAAGCGATCGGGCACGATGTCGAACAACTTCTTCACCAACGTTACATCATCAAGCGTCCCTCCCAGGTTACTGAACTTCACCGACATCGCCGTCAATCGTCTAGTGTAACTATCGAGTGTCTCATCCTCCTTCATCCTCAGGCCATCAAACTCACTTTTTAGAGTTTGCAGCCGTGCCTCCTTCACCCGATCTATTCTAACAAACCGCGCCTTCAAAGAGTGCCAAACCTCCTTGCCACTCTTCTTCTTCGCGACTTGCATCAGCAAATCATCAGGCAGACACTGAAGTAGATGAGATCTTGCCTTCTTGTCTTTGCTTGCTACCACCTCTGTCTGTTTCTCCACCGACGTCCCCTCTGGCGGTTCCACAACCTCCCACACCCCCTGATCCTCCATGATCTCCTGCACCCGGATGCACCAACTGGTGTAGTTCGTCGCTGTCAGGGTCGGATAGACCTGCTGCCCTCCGCCTCCAACTCCCCGCGAACCATCTCCTCCAGAGGTCGACATGGATCAAGTTTGTGGTATTTGTGGATGCAAGAATGCGTCATCTATGTCTCTGATACCAAATGAAGGATATAGGATCAAAGATCACACGCTCATACAGTGGTTAATCCTAACCGGATTATGGATCAGATGTAAAACAGGCACTGAACGCTGAAGAACATAGGAGAACTGTTGGCTGACAGAGCTCTTTTACTCAGATGTTTGTGAACAGCACATGACGATTACAAATGAGCCAAGCAGTTAAACACGAAGCCTGGACTAGCTACTTATACCAGCAGCAAACTCACGCACTAAGATATAAAAAGCAACTGCCTAAACATAGGCTAAACACACATAGAAGATAACTGCAGACAACACGTCGTGTGTGGGCGCGGTCACCGCTCCTCCACCTCTGGCGTTTGAATCCCACGTTCCCGCCTAGGCTTCACACCTGACATGTTGCTGCTTAGCTGGCTGACACAGTGTACTCAGGGTTACACTCAACAGAAGCTTGAGTCGTTTTCGTACGGCGTGCCAACCGTGATCTTGGCTATGTACTCCCCGCTCGTCGGCGCCCCGGTCACCACCGTACAGTTTTCCGGGTCTGCCAGTGTGGCCGCCTTTGGGATGATCCACGCTGCCCTTCGCTCGTCCCGCTGCAGGCGGCGCGCCATGAGGTCAGCTGCGCTGGCGTTCACCGCGAACGAGTCGCGGTGGACTAGGTGGACATGCAGAGCCGCCGACGATGACACGGTGACATCTTCCAACGTGTCGGCGGCAGCCGCTGGGGCAGTGTATGTGTGGGGCGAGAGATGAGGGAATGCTACAAAACTATGGTACTCGTACCCCATGGGCTTGGCGACCCCGACGACGACGATCGCGTCGTCGGAGCACGTGACCAGCAGCAGGAGCAGTCCAGCGACAGACGACCACGCCATGGCTGGAGTCGCTTGCTTCGATCAGAAGGGAGCGAGGAGATTATTAATGAGACTGCATCTGCTGAGTTGGTGCTTAATTGCAGTCCGATCCAACGAGATACGCCCAGCATGGTACAGTAGCATGCAGCAGCTAGGCATGGACAACGGATAGGACGCCAGCGGCTACAGCTAGCTACAACAGGAAGCAAGAGCAGTCAAACTTGCTTAGCTTTAACATCGCAACTCCAAGAGATTAGCCGATTTTTTTTTTCTAAATTTCTTGATTTAGCTATTCTCTAAAATAGAACTCTCTCAAAAAAATCAGACTAGTTCAAGAGACTCAGTAAAATTTGCGTTCCTCCATATTCAAAAGCGTGCCATGTCACCGGGTCCCGACCCAAAGGCATAGCAAGGCAGCCAGAGAGCAAAGCAAGCAACCTGCTTGCTCCTCCAGAATTGCAGCGTTTGCTTTGCGCTGCTCGTCTGCCTTCGTGCATGGCCATGTCCCTCATGATGCTGTTTCGGGACTCACGGATGCAATCTAGATCCGGAGGACAACGACGTGCGGGGTGTCTGTGATCACGCACTGGACGCGGTGCCGGTGTTGCGGCGGATTCGGGACCGGCCAGCGCGCCACTCTGCGGATCGCGATGAGCATTGGAGATGGGGACAGCGTCTAGCCACCCGAGGGCCTGACTCGAGGAAGGGGACGCCGAACACTCAGCGTGCGCGGGAATCAGGCGCGGGGAGGCGGATAGCGAGCGCCCCCGGCTGGCTTTTTCTAGCGACTGGAAAGAACGGAATAGCTAGCGAGCTAATTTAGAATACCGGATAGAGGATCTGTTGGAGGCTGATTTCTTCGTCAGAAACTCTAAATTAGACTTTACAATAAGAATAGCAACTCTCTTGGAGTTGCTCTAACAACAATAAATATGCTCATTAGCTTTAACATCTAACAACAATAAAATTGCAGTCAAACTTGATATATATATTTTTTTAAAACTGTCAAAAGTTGATAAGTTTGACATTGGAATAATCTATATCTATATCTATATATTTATAGTAATATTTAATTTATATCTAATATTAAATAGGTAAAATTTTCCTTTTATCTATTTTTTTCGTCAACCTCCCCTGACTAGCTAGGTATTGGAGAGTTTGTCCCGTGCCACTATATTATTTCCTAAACTGCACTCTGCGCCTTAGGCCTTGTTTAGTTGGAGGAATTTGGATTTTGGGGCTACTGTAGCACGTTCGTTTTTATTTGGCAAATAGTGTTCAAACATGGACTAATTAGGCTTAAAACGTTCGTCTTGCAATTTCCCACCAAACTGTGCAATTAGTTTTTCTTTTCGTCTACATTTAATGATCCATGCACGGGCCGCAAACATTCGATGTGACAGGTACTGTAGCAACTTTTTGGAAGTTGGGGTGAAACTAAACCAGGCCCTATATAGCATGTACTATTTGACTTGGACTCCCGCAGTCAAATGTATTACAACAACTTACATCTAGCGATAATTAATACAGAATGCTATATTTATTGAATTACTTTGCAACACACGAACGTGTATATTAAGACAGTCTTAATGGGGTTTCATATCCCTATTTTCAACACATGTTATTTTGGAAACAATGCAGAAGAGTTTCATCTCTATGAAACTCTCTCTGCTCCTATAAAACTTTTATCATCTCTCTCTTCATTAATACGGTGGCACATCGGCAGATTTAATGTTCATAAAAATCTGATGAAATCCATTGAGACTGGCCTAATATTAAAATTTCATCCGGTGCAATCACCAGCATTCCTCTGCGTCCTTTTATATTTTTCCGCCGTCTCTATTTTCCTTCCGCTCTCGGTGTTCGTCTCTGGGTCGTGGTGTTCGGTACGTCGGGTGAAGTGTCGCCCGTAACGTGACTTTTCCATCCGTGCTAGTGCCACCCTTCCCGAGAGATGTATCTCCATTTGTTTTTTTAGACAAAAAAATAAATAATAAAACAATTTTTATGTCTTTAGATCCTTGACCCTTAGCTGATAATAAACAAATATTTCTTACCACTACATAAGTTGTTCTTGTAGTTTTAATTAGAAATAAAACTAACTATAATTATTAGAAAGTGATCACAACAGCTGATGGTCCAACAACTCTTGTGGCCCCAATATTTTTCAATTTGGCCCCTTTTTTTTTAAGAAAATTCACATTTAGACCTCGGGGCGACGTAAACTCAACTTTGGACCCTAGGGGTCAGCGCCGCCATTCATGGCGCCAAGGTTACACGTCTCGGCGCCATGACTTACAGCGCCGAGGTGCCTGACCCTTATTGTCGTTGAAGTTGATGTGGCTCTTACGTGGCAGATACCTCGGCGCCGAGCTCGGTGCCACAGATCTCGGCGCCGAGCTATTAAATCAAAACGGCCGTTTTCTTCCTTTCCCTCTCGCTTTCTCTCATCTTTCCCTCGCTCTCGCTCTGTTCCGCCGCCGGCGTCCGCGCCACCGCCATTTCCCGCCGCCGATCGCACCACCACCCTTGCCAGCGCTTCCTCCCGTCCCCGTCCACGCCACTGGCGTCCGCACAACCACCCACGCCATCACCTGCGCCCCTCATCGTCCAGCGCTTCCCCGGCCGCCCTCGTCGCCCCGTCGTCCTCCTCTACGCACACCAGCGGCGAGGGTGGCCCTCGCCTCTCCCCGACGTCGCCACCTGCCGGCGGGCCGCCGTCCCCCGTGCTTGGCAGGGCCGCCCCCTCCCCCACGCCTGTCCCCTCCCCCCATCCCCTCGGTCAGCCCTGAGCAGGTGCCCAGGTAGTTTTTTAAGTAATTTCATTTTTTTAGTTGTCTTAGTTTAGATAATTTAGTTAATTATTGTATTTTAGTTATATAGTGATATAATTTATGTAGCTAATTTAATTATTTAGTTATGTCATTTAGTTAGCTTATTTAGGTAGTTAGTGATGTAATTTAGTTAGTTAGTGTGACAATTTAGTTATGTAATTTAGTTAGATAGGTAGTATTTGTAGCAAATGTAGTTAGCAAATTTCGTTATATAGTTAGATAGATAGTTATTAGGTACTTATTTATTTAGGTAGACACTTAGATACTAATTTGTGTATGTAATTTAGTTATACTTGTATTAGTTATAATAACTTGGTTGTTGTGCATACCAACTAGATGGACAACGTAGTCACCCTGTATCATGAAGGAAGTGTGGAGGAAGATGAGTTTGGGAATGTCAGTTTTGTTGGAATGCAAAGGGTGATATTCGATGATCGGCCATTGTTTTGTGAGTTGTTTGGTAGGGCTCGTGATGAGCTTAAATGCAATTCAAATGAAGATGCCATCTTAGTTGAGGGGGTACTTCACCATGGTAGGTTGGGGACAATTTTTAGGCGGTTGGTCCCAATTGCATCAGAGGCTCAATGAGACATATGTCAAAACTGTCATGAAGAACGAGTTTCAATGTTTGGATTTGGTTGTGTGGAAGTTGTCCAATGATCCCACCTCTCGGCTTTCACCCCCTCGTGGGTTCTCGCCAGAACCGGAGAATCCGGCACCTTCTCAGCCTCCGTTACCTAATTGCGAGGTGGATGTGGAAGATGTGGTTGTGGTGCCCGATGCTCAATCCGCCCCGAATGAGGTTGGAATATGTGCCGATGATGTTGCTTCTTGCCCTCAGGAGATCCCTTGGACCCAGAATCATCCAAGTAAGTGACGTTGTAATACTTTGGCTTTCCTTGTTCTTCCTTCATTGCGTTCCTTTGTCTCAATTCTCTCCATATTTGTACTTTAAATGCAGGAGACAATCCGGATAATCATGGTCGTCCTCATGTGCCTCCATCAACCAATGTGGACCCAGGGTTTATAGCCTCTAACAGTGTGGATGTTAGTATTGAGGATGATGAGGAGCCTTATGGCACAACAAGAGCCATTGATTCTGATGATGACCGCCCAGTTGCAGCTTTGAACGAACAAGAAATGGAGCTCATCAGACGTTTTTGTCCTGATCGTGATCCACTAGTTCATGAATTTAGCGACCTCAGTCATTCTCAACATGCTTATGGAGAATGAAGAGATGACGAGCTGCTAGAGGCTCCTAAAGCCGGTGACAATGTGGAAATTCAGAAGGGCTTGCTCTTCAAGGACTTACCAAAATTGTGAAGGTGGTTACAAGAATATTCTGTGAGACATAAAAGACCATTCAAGGTGAGGCACTACTATGTGGAGCGCCATTACTCAGTGGTGTGCGAGAAGGCTGATTGCAATTGGAGGGTCTGTGCTCGAAAACAGAAGTCCATAGGGAAGTTCAAGATCACCAAAATTGTTGGTCCACACACCTGTGCCAAGAAAGATCTAAACCAGAAGCATCGACAGTTGACCTCTACTCTCATTGCTAGAAATCTGTACTCAATATTGAAGGGTCAACCCAACTTGAAGGTCAGGACAATTATGGAGATGACTCAGAAAATATTTCATTATGACATAAAGTATGGGAAAGAATGGAGGGCTAAATAACGGGCCTAGAAGATGATATATGGAGATTGGGAGGAGGGGTACGAGAAGTTGCCAGCACTGTTTAATGCCATGAAAGCAGCTAACCTAGACATGCATTATGAGTACATCCTAAAGCCGAATGAATGGAAGAACGGGAGGCAAATATTCTTCTGTGCATTCTGGTGCTTTCCCTAGTGCGTTGAGGCCTTCAGGCACTGTCGTCCAGTGTTATCCATTGATGGTACTTTTCTGCTTGTCAAGTATATGGGCACACTCTTGGTAGCCATTTCTTGTGAGGCAAACAACGCATTGGTTCCTTTAGCATTTACTTTGGTGGAGAGGGAGAACAAAGACAGCTAGGGATGGTTCTTGCGGCTTGTTCGGATACATGTCATAGGCCCTGGCAGGGAGGTTGGTGTCATATCTGATAGACACTAGGGTATACTTAGTGCCGTACAGGAGCAGATTCTAGGGTATGCACCTTTACACCATCGTTGGTGCACTCGGCACCTTGTCGAGAATTTACTCTGGAAGGATGGTTCGAAGGACAACTTCCCGCTGTTCGAGGAGGTTGCTCGCATGCTTGAGGTGCCGTTCTTTGAGGAGAAGTTGGAGCAGCTAAAAATGGCAACAAATGCAGAAGGTAGACATTGGTTGAGAGGATTGTCGAGGGAACCTGAGAAATGGACACGAGCGTACGACGATGGTGGATAGAGGTACGAAATTTAGACTAGCAACATGGCCGAGTCATTTAACAGTGTGCTTTACATGCCATACCCATCAATGCTATCGTATCATTCACCTTCTATAGGCGAGTTGCATGGTTTAATGAGAGGCATGCTCAAGCAATGGCACTATAGAGCAAGAATCAGTCATGGGCACCTAAACCTAACCGGCATCTTGAGAAGGAAAAGGCAAGGGCTTGCACACATGATGTCGATTGTTGTTTTGACCACAACATAGGCAAGTACCAGATCACGGAAAGGGGTGGTACAATGTCTGATGGTGAGGTCCAGCCATCAAGGAGTTATATTGTGGTACTTAGTGATTTTTCATGCAGATGTGGGAGAACAAGGTAGTATCACTTTCTATGTTCTCATTATATTGCAGCATCTTGGCATCGCAACTTTGACTACGAGATCAAGATACTATGGGAGTTCAGTGTTGACAGCCTTGTACTTACTTGGTCACCCCATTTCGAGCCTTACCTAGATGAGGGGGCAGTGGCCACAATACACTGGGCCAAAGTACATTGCGGATCCAGGTACACGTTGGGACAAACGTGGAACTAGGAAGAGGATGAGGCACAAGATGGTCATGGACTAGGTTTCTAGTTGAACGAGACGAGGGAGAGCAACCCCCTTTCTTACTGACCTCGAGCAGAACCAATGTGGCAAATGCGGTAGACTTGGGCACAACTCACGGACATGCCATTGGCCGCTTAGTCAGGTGCATGTTAGATTCTAGCTACTACAGTTGGTCAATAGTTAGTGCACTAATTGTTAAATTGTTTAATTCTATATGCATTGTACTTTATTTGTTTTGCTATCTTATTATTTATTTACAACTCCTTGTATTTTTTTATAGGATGGAGCTGTTCCACCTCCTAGATCCGTACTACGAGGAGAAGCACCGAGGTCGACACACCACGAAGGGGGAGGTACGGACTAAATTTTTGTTGTTGTGACCTTTTATTTCTTTTATTTCTCATGCATTAAATAAAATAACTACAATGGTTGCAGGAACTGGCCCCTCTTCGTCCTTGAACCCATGACAAGTTCAAGGAGATGCGGTACGATGACAGGTACATGCCTCTACTACAGAGGGCTGGCCTGGATGTCGTATCGTATCAGGTTCGCCGTGGGTTGCCTGTCATCAACCCCGCGGCGATCATAGCTTTGGTTGATAGGTACACCCATTATCAATACTAATCGTTTATTTTCCACTTCCATTTTTTATGTCCTTGATGTCCTCCTAACAACAATACTCGTTCATTGCTTATGTAGGTGGAGGGTGGAAACTCATAGTTTCCACCTACCTTGTGAAGAGATGACTGTTACGCTTGAGGACACTTAGAAGTTCCTTGGTGTGAGTGTTAGAGGTCGTCCAGTTATCGGCCACTGCAGGCCTAATGGTTGGAGAGATAGAGTGGAGGCCTTCCTCGGGAGACCACTTCCTCCGAAGGCAATGGGTACCTGCACCATAGGGGTATCTATTAACTGGCTCAGGCAGAACTTTGCTCAGTGTCCGGACGATGCAAACAAGGAGACAGTTACCTGCTACTGCAGGGCTTGGATCCTACACTTGTTTGGGTGTTTTCTCTTCCCTGATGCGATGGGGGACACCGCGTCATGGATGTACGGAAAGCTCTAGTTTGGTTTTGGTGAATTGATGAAACCCTAAGTGCTAACCTAGTTTATCAAAGTGATCATGAGATAGGTAGCACATTCTAAGTAATGGAGCAAGTGGTGAAGATCATGATGATGGTGTGACCATGGTGATGATCAAGTGCTTGGCTTGGAAAAGAAGAAAGAGAAAAACAAAAAACTCAAGGCAAAGGTGAAACTTGATAGGAGTTTTTTGGTTTGGTGATCAAGAACTTAGCGAGTGTGATCACATTTAGGATTGATAGCCATACTATTAAGAGGGGTGACACTCATCGTGAAATGCGGTTATCAAAGTGTCACTAGATGCTCTAACTCTTTGCATATTGAAAGGATCAAGATGCCCAAGAGGGGGGGGGGTGAATTGGGCTAATTCTAAATTTTTGCAATAATTAAGTCCTACACTTAGCCCATTTCACCCCTTGTGCCTAGAATGTGTTTCTATTGTTTTCCCGCACAAAAGTTTTGCACCCTAGGTTCCAATCCTACTCTAGCATGACAATTCTAGGAATGTAAAGACATAAAATGAATTGCTCAAATATAAATGCTCAAAGTAAAGAGAGGAAAAGGAACACGGCGATGTTTTCCCGAGGTATCGGAAAGTCACCACTCCCCACTAGTCCTCGTTGGAGCACCCACGCAAGGGTGTAGCTCCCTCTTGATCCACGCAAGGATCAAGTGCTCTCTACGGGCTAATTCTTTGACACTCCGTCGTGGTGAATCACCCACAACCGCTCACAACATGACTTGGGTCATCCACACGCTCCGCCAGATGATCACCAAGCTCCCAATCGCCACCGAGCCATCTAGGTGATGGCGATCACCAAAAGTAACAAGCACAAACTCTCACTTGACCAAGACAAGCCTAATGAGAAGGGTGGATGCACACTTGTTACTCCCTATGCACTAATGAGGTCCTTAATCTTGGATTATCAAATCTTAATCACCTCACTAGGCTCTTGCTCTCCCTTGCACTCCAAAGGTGTTTCTCAGCTGAACAAATGGGCAAGAGACCTCATATGGATGAGTGGAGTAAGTATTTATACCCCCTCATTCAAAACATAACGTTTGGAGGCTGAGTCACCACTCTGCGGGTTGACCGGACGCTCTAGTCAGGGTGACCGGACGCTCCGGTCAGTTGTGCCCGCCACTATGTCAGAGAGAGCCGTTAAGTTCTGACTAGACTCTGACCAATGTCCGGTGGATGCGTCCGATCAAGAAAAGTCCTTTCTGGAACCTTACTGGAGTCAACCGAACGCAGGCACCCCAGCATCTGGTGCTCCTCCACTCAGCGTTCGGTCAGTACCAAAAGACTACAGTTGATCAAATGAACTGACTGGACTTATCCTCCAGCGTCTAGTCACAACCAGACCAGCGTCCAGTCAGTCATTTGACCCTCCATTCACTTCCAACTCTAAATCCTATGTGTATGAAGTTGACTCCAATTGATCTTACGACTATTCCAGAGCTACCTAGTGATAAGTTTGACAAGTGTGCACCACACCTAATCCATTAGACTCACCTAGGTCAAGCTACTAGTCCATACCCCCCTTAATAGTATGGCTAAAGGAAAAACAAAGTCCTAAACTACTCTAAGTGTCTCTCCAACACCAAACGACACTTAGAACTAGTCCGTCCTTAACCTTGTCGTCCATCCTTTGAAAACCGAAATGATTTCCATCGACAGGGGCATGACAACCATGATTGCCCAATCAATTTACATTACCATGACCTAACTAAAATTGCCTCTACAAAACACACATTAGTTATAGTAATTTTATGTCGTCATTAATCATCAAAACCCAACTAGGGGCCTAGATGCTTTCAATCTCCCCCTTTTTGGTGATTGATGACAACACAACCTCGAGTATGTAAAAGAGATGAGTGAGGTTTTCAACATGCTTGGTTCATATAAGCTTTTGACAATAAGAACAAAGGGGTTAGGCATGCTTATACGACCCAAGCTAACATGGTGTACTCAAAAGATATGAATTAAGCTTGAGTACATGAAGTAAAGTTCATTTCAATCGGAGTAAAACACGAAAGCAATGCAAATGAGCATAACCATAACCAAGTGACATGACATATATATATCTCAATGTAGAGAGGACACATGTCACATAAGTCTCACCATCACATGCATATAATATAATGCATGAAGGTAAATGTGAATGCATGAAGTATCACACATAAAAGACCAAAAAGAATAAAATTGAGAGACCAAAAGAATCGAATTGAGAACATCTCACACACTCCCCCTAGATCTAACATACTCGCTCCCTCTTCCCCTTGGCATCAAGCACCAAAACCTAAGGGTCGAACGGCAGGACAGGAGCAGACGAGTCGGGCGCTAAGGTGCGGTGAGAGATCTAGAACTGAGCTGCATCATCCTCTGACCATAAACTTTGAGCGGTCTGACCCTCTATAGCTAGAAGTGAAGGTGAAGCGGTCTGGGTCTGCTCAGTAACTGGCACGGCCTGTGACTCTAGAGGTGTCATTGTAGGAAGTGGAGCCACAACTGCTGCTGTCGCTGTCGCTGAAGCCTCAAGTGTAGGAGTGACTATCTAAGGTGGCTCGGACGATGCAACAGACGATAGAATCGTCTCGGTCATGGTTTTTCGTCTTTGGAACCTTACTGTAAGTGATCGGATGCTGAGAAGCTGAGGGGATCGGCACGTCCAGTCAACTGTAGGGGGCGCGTGGTGTTGTGCTAACCTAACACGAAGCTTGTGAGTCAGGTCGATCGCGAGCGCGTTCGGTCGTGACTTAAAGCACGCGGGAACAGCTACTAGCCGTTGGCATTGCGTGGCTGGCATTTGAAGTAGGGGACACATGGCACAAATCCAAGGACCGGACGCTGGGGTCCTATGTCTGATCAACTTGATCGGTGCGTCCGGTCGTGTCATGGAAGTTGACAGCAGAGAGCCAACGGCTCTATTTCTAGGGGACACCTATATAAGGCATTTGGCCGGCTCTAGCTCTGACTCTTGGCTATTTGCATTGACATAGCAACCTTGTGAGCTTAGCCAAAGCGCTCCCACTCATCTCCATCATTGATTCATCATCTTTGTGAGATTGGAAGTGAATCCAAGTACATTGCTTGAGTGATTGCATCTAGAGGCACTTGGTGTTTGTGTTTCGCTACATGATTCGCTTGTTACTCTTGGTGGTTGCCGCCACCTAGATGTCTTGGTGCAGCGAGGATCGCCGAGCGGAGGAAGGTGCTTGTCTCCGGCTCCGATCGTGGTGATTGTGAGGGGTTCTTGACCTTTCCCCGGCGGAGAGCCAAAAGGTACTCTAGTGGGGTTGCTCATGGCTTCTATGATCCTCATCTTGTGTTGCTTGTGTGGCACCCTATTGAGGGCTTGGCGTGTGATGCCAATTAGCACGTGAACCTCCAAGTGAGTGAATCGCCACAACGAGGACTAGCTTGCCGGCAAACAAGTGAATAGTAAAAATCTTGTGTCATCTCATCCGAGGATTTCTTGGTATTCATTGTGATTGGCTCAATTCCTCTATACGGCGGTATAATCATCACATTTCCTATCTTGCATTTACATTTCTAATGTTGCTTCGCTCTTTAGTGTAATTAGTTTTGAGAGCAAGCTTGAGTAGGGTCTAGTGTTTAGTGTGGCTCTTTAGTTAGTCTTTGAGAGCACACTAACTTAGTGTAGTGACATAGCCATTGTATGCTTAGAGATCATAGACACTAGAATTGTGGTAGGTGGCTTGCATTTTAGTAGGCTAGCGCAATACTCGCTTCACCATTTAATTGTCTAACATCTTTGCTAAGTGTTGTTGTAGAAAGTTTTAATAGGCTATTCACCCCCTCTAGCCATTAGGACCTTCCATGTACCTCCCGTGCCTCACTGACTGGGACACCATAGGGGGTTACAGTTGGGCTTCCGGAGTGTTGTTGTTCCTATACCGCCACCTCTGCGAGGCATGTCGTTGGACTTTGGATGTGGTCCCATCTACCAGTTGGCCAGCCCATAGTGCAAGCTCCTCGTGACTGGTTCACAGTGAACAACCCTCGACACCAACCGACGGTTGCCCAACTTTGGGACCAGGGCAAAGTCCCCTTCGCTAGGACTGGACATGCCTATGTCCAGTACACCAACGAGCTCAACACACTTAGGCCATCAATGGTGAGTTAAATGCATTTGTTATTGTGTACTACGTATCTGGGATAACTATTCTAACTTAAACCCTCGATGGCTTACTTTTGTAGGTTACTTGGGAGCCCTACAAGGACATAGAGGTGGTGTAGCTTGGAGTAAGCACCATGTGCAGCGCAGACGAAGACCTGTACATGATGAGGTGCCCGCTGATCTACTTCTACATTGTTGAGTATCACCTTCCACATAGAGTTGCACGCCAGTTTGGCTTGAGTCAGGAGTGGCCAGTCGAGCCGTTCTCGACGTCCGTGGAGTTGCACAAGTAAGTGTCATTCCGTTTAGATAACTATTTTATATATTAGTTTTGTTTAGACTTAGATAAATAGTTCTTCTAGTTCTCATGTACCAATTGATACATGCAAATGTAAGTGGTAGGAGATGATATTTTTTCCTAAAATTGTATATCATAAGCAATGAACACTTTTAGGATTGATCGTCAGAAACAGAAGAAGACGGTTGAGTTTGAGACGCTACACCGTGAGCACATGGAAATGTGGGATCAGCTTCATGACAACCTGTATGAAAATGACCAGCCACACACTAACTACAACTTCCGCACATACCTATCTCGGTAATGTGGTGTCACATGAACAAGGTTGAAAACTCAATGGACCCTAGCCAACTACGCTGACCTTGACTCTTCAGATAATGAAGACACGTCCTCTACGACCTTGTGACACAACAAGGGACACTTGTGGAGGCAGCACTTGTCTTGGACCGAGTGGTAAATGATCTTTAAACTTTTCTGTACTGCAATCACTATAATAACCATAAACAACAAATAGTGATATAATATTTGTTTTATTTTGCAAGGCAACGCGCTAAAGCAATCTGTGCTTGACATCGAACGATTTCCAAGGACAAGCATGGACGAGCACACACTCAACAGCTTTCTTGGAGTAAGTTGACACCAACACAATCCTCTTGTTCCTCCTATTGGCGCCTAGGGCAGCCTGCCTCTAGTTCTCCACTTGTCCTCTTGTTGTTTTATGCTTAATTAAGTTATTGCCTGAGCTTGTGGGTTTCTACTAAATTAAGCTGCTATCCAAAGTGGTGCCATAATATCTCACTGCTCAAGCATGACATCTAGCATAAAATAGTGGCTTGACATGTTTATCTCTAGTTTTTGATACCTTACTGCTGCCTTCCCTTCCTGCTGTGATGTAAGCTTGATATCCATGCAACTAATACTAGTATGATGATGATGATGTGCCATTCATTTTAATAATAAGCACCTCCAGTTCCATAAGCTGCTACTACCTCTGGTTTTTCTTGCAGCATGCAACTATACATGACTTTTCTGCACACACTAAAAAGCTTACTAATTATATCTTTGCATGATAGAGGCTAGCACATAGGTTGCAGTGTAGGGTCGAGATGGCGGACTAGAGGGGGTGAATATTCCTTTCTAAAATTAATCATGCCAGCTAACCGAAACAAATGCGGGATTAAAACTATCGGTCTAGCCAAGACTACACCCCTCTATCTAAGTTCTCAAGCACCTTATAAAGGATCCTAGTTAAGCAAAAAAGGTCCCAGGCTAGCTAGAGCTCACCTAACAATTCTAGCTTGCAAAGTCACACAAACCTATGCAACTAGTACTTCAAGCAACCGGGGGAGCTCCTACACAACTAGTGATGCAAAGTGCACAAAGCTCCTAAGCTCACTAGCAATGCTCAATAACAAGGCTACACAAGCCAAATTAGAGAACACAAATTACTTAGCTAAATAAACTAAGCAATGCAACTAACAAGGCTATTCAAGCCAAATTAGTTGCGCAAGGGAGCTACTTCTATGCTACACAAGCAAGAAGGTAACTAGCAAGGTACATAAGCTAACTAATTACAAGAGCAACTACACAAGCACAATATATATGAAAGTAACTACAAGCATGTGTAAAGGGATTGCAAACCAACGGGAAGACAAGGATGACACGATGATTTTATCCCAAGGTTCACATGCTTGCCAACACACTAGTCCCCGTTGTGTCGACCGCTCACTTGGTGGTTCGGCGGCTAATTGGCATCACCCGCCAAGCCTGCACATCTGGCACCACAAGAACCTACCCTAAAAGTGAGGGTAGCTCAATGACATGCTCAACTAAAGTTGCTCTTCATGATCCCCATGAGGTGAGCACAATCCCCCTCACAAATCCTTCTCCAGAGCACCGCACAATCTTCTCGTGTGCTTCAACGTAGTCACAAGCCACCATGCCGTCTAGGAGGTGGAAACCTCCAAGAGTAACAAGCACCACCGGCTTGCAACACGATCACCTAGTGCCACTCGATGCAATCGCACTAGAATCACTCACTCACTCGATCGGATGATCACTATCAAGCATAAGTGAGTTAGAGAGCTCCCAAGCAGTCCCCAAGCATGGACACTTAGTCCCAAGGGTGCTCAACTATCCCAATGCCCGAGCTCCACCTCTATTTATAGCCCCCAAGCCAAATAGAGCCGTTGGAGCAAAGATCCTTTTTCTACAAGGGCACCGGACATGGCGGTGGTGGCACCGGACAGGGGGTGGCGTGCCACTCCAACAGTCATCCACTAGCAGTTGGGGCACCGGACAAGCGACAGTGGCACCGAACAGGGGGGTGGCGATGCCACCCCGGCCAACACCCTGAAACACCCCATCTCTAGATAAAAGGGGCAGTGCACCGAACATGGCACGACGGTGCCCATGGTGGTGCCCCCCTTTCCTTTTCCTGCTCCTAGGAAAAACACGGCGGTGGCATCGGACAGCACCCGGCAATGCACTGCCCTGCACATGGTGGTGTACACCGCCACTTCCGGTGACCACCCTAGCTCCTGCTACACTCGACCAAGTCCTGGTGGGCACCACCCTTGGGGTGGTAGTGCCATCGGACAAGGCATGGCGGTGCCAGCCCCCAACACGCTGCTCTTGGCCTCCCAGTGATCACCGCCATAAGGGTGGCAGTGTACCGAACATGGGGTGGCGGTGCAACCCAGGCAGCACCCTGAGCCTAGTTTCACCTTCTTTTCTTCACCAACTTATTCACCTTTGCAAATGTGCTAACACCACCAAGTGATCACCCCCTTGTGCTCATGTGTTAGCTTTTCACAAACATTTTTCCAAAGGATTCACACTCAATTCACCACACCACTCGATCCTAACATGTATGCGAAGTTAGATCACTCAAGTGGCACTAGATGACCAATATGCAAACAAGTTTGCTCCTCTTAATAGTATGGCCATCTATCCTAATCCCGATCACGCACTTCTCTACACAACCTTTGACTGATGAAATGAAATGCCCTACAAATATACCTTTGCCTTGCGCATTCCATTCCATCTCCTCCATCGTTGATGCAACACATGCATCAACCAATCACCAAATAATATGATCCACTTCATATCATTACGTGACCGTATTGGTTCATCGATCTTGACTTCAGTTGCTCTTCACCGTTGCTTCGGTCCATCAACGCCAAGTCATCACTCAACTTGCCCTTCACACTTGCAACCGGTCCATCGAGCCAAGTCTTATCTTGATCTTCTCCACCTTGATCACATGACTCCATGTCATGTCTCATATGCAATGAGCTCCTTCATCACATGTGTGAGCTTTGTAACATCTCCAAGCCATTTCATCTCCATGGCAAAGGTTGCTCACACATGATGTACCTGTGGACTAATCACCTATGTATCTCACATTAAACATAATTAGTCCACCTAGGTTGTCACTCAATTACCAAAACCAAACAAGGACCTTTCATGCGGCATGCTGCAACTCGTTGTGGTTGTAGTACTAGTGCTACGATGGACGTACACAGGCCACACACATGACAATGGGACACACCTATAGGCCTTGGTACTTCTTCTCATGGAGCGTGGTTATGATGAGCTTGGTGAGTCTCAGCTCCAAGACGCTCCTTCGACTCAGCCTACGCAGGTTGTAGGAACTAGGCCACGTCGTCCGCCTTGTCCGTACACTCCAGGCACCGATGCTCTTGGCCCCAAGGGTAAGGGTAAGACTAGTAGGCAGTGACAAGGACTTGTAGGTTAGGACTATGCTACCAACTTAGAATCACAACTATTTGGACTGCATGAACTTTGCTTATTTTGCATGTCTGGAGCTTTGGACAATATGCAGTTACTTTGCTATAACTGTTGGGACTATATGGACATTGTGAACTATTTGGATTATGCTAGACATGTTATGTTGGTTGTGATGTTCTATGTGGTTGTGTTGTGCTATTTGGATGATTAAATGTTTGGATCATATTATGATGTCTCTGTTTCTAACTGTGAATGCTCCTAAAACAAGGGGAACTCTTACGATTTTTTTCCATGAATCATTCATTATACTACATAGCTAAAAAAGACACAAATGTAGTACACAGATTAAATGTTAATATATTTTTGGTACATTCCCTTTCTAAAAACTAAATAGTTCTCATAATACCCATTTAATAAATTACTTAAAGCATTGAATGTGTGTAGTCTAATTGTATAGTACACAGGCTTTGCAGATGAATCTAGGCTTTTCAGTATCAGTAAACGAATCTAGGCTTTGTGAGTGTTGAATTATGTAATGCAGTACTTCGTTAGGTTTTATTTGCAGTACGTTAACTTGTTTTGCTACCTCCACATTATTAAACTGAATATTATGACCACAAATAATGAAACCAACAACACAATGAAAAGTCTAATACTTGGTGTTGGGGGACCTAATACCGGGGTACCTAATGAGGTGGAACTAATGACCATCGAACATTGACACTTCCGATCAGACGAGAACGCTACTGCGCTTCTTGTCCGAACGACGGAAGACTGGTTCCGCCTCGCCCAACCTCCGAGGGCTAGGCTCCACCACGCCCGACGGATAAGGGCTGGCTCCGCCTCGCCCGATGGCTCAGGGCTGGCTCCGCCTCGCCTGACCCCCGAAGGCTGGCTCCGTCTCGTCGGACCCCCGAGGGCTGGCTCCGCCTCACCCGATGTCCGAGGGTAGGCTCCGCCTCACCCGACGGCTAAGGATAGGCTCTGCCTTGCCTGACGGCCGAGGGCAGACTCTGCCTCGCCTGACGATTACACCCTGCTCCTTCATAATGATGAGCACAGGGTACGACAGGACATTCGAGTCAAACGTAGTACCAAGGACCATGCCCTGCACCCTTACAGGAAAGTACCGTCAGGGTACGACGGGACGGGCGCTTTAGACTATTCCAGGCATGGTAGAGTCTGAATAGTGTTGTTGGCGCCGCCTTCAACCCTCGGGTGTGGAACCTGACATAAACATACGACAACCACTATGGTCCAAAAAGAGACTCGCGCCCTCTACAGTGACGAACGTACAGTCACCGCGCCGTCCGCTCCCCACAGGGCTACAGGTCAACACCCCTGTCCGACACATCACTCGGGGGGGTGGGACGGGACATGACCACTTGCTGATCAGGTAAGGGCGTGGCGTCGTCAGCACACAGGCGTCCGGTGAACGTGCCAATCCCTGACACCGTCTGGCCGTATCAGCGAGGCTGGGTCAGAGGAAAAGGAGGACCCAACACCTTCAGAGGGGCTCCTTGGCCTCTGGTTTTTCTCCTTTCTCCGACATGTAACCCCTGCTCCCCCTTGGTCTATAAAAGTGAGGGCAGGGCACCCCGCTGAGGGGACGACGGAAAAACTCACAGAGAGATCGATCGATACGATTCAACAACACACAGCTGAGCAGCGACCAAGCTCTCGGCGACCCTTCGACCATTCCATCAGAGACTTGGGACCCGTCCCTCTCTCGACCATTTGTACCCCCTACTACGAACCCTTTTCAGTACTAATAACACGAGCAGCAGCAGCAGACTAGACGTAGGGACATTCAACCTGAACAAGTATAAACCTTGTGTCCTTTAGTGCACCATCCGGGCCTAACGCGCAACAATTACAAATTTACTAGCCGGTGTTTGTTCAAAACAGCGACAGTTGGTAGGGGCCTTTGTGTGCTCCAAATCAGGCCTCGGATGGCTAACCACGCAATCAGCTGGGTTCCGAGCGCACACGTGCATTTTGGTGACCTAGACTTCATCGTCACGATGGGAGGAGAGTTGGCGTTGGCCCATCTCGCCATCCAATCTCTCCCCTCCATCGGCTCCAGCTACCGAAGGCTTGAGCGCTAGCCCGACATCTCCCTCAGACCCCAGCCATCTAGGGAGGACCCACGCCGCCTCACCCTCTCTCCGAAACACTCTACATGGAGCGCCCCAACGGTGTTTCCGTTCAATCTCTGCAACGCCGCGGCGACCGTAAGCCACCTTGTGGCACGGCGCATGATCCCATCCCCCATGAACAACGAGTTCATGGGGATGATTGAAAGCATCATAGAATCCCTCCATGGCATCCTCGCGGAAGGTCCAGGGTTGGACTCTGGCTCTGACTCTAGCATGGGGAGCCATCATCCCTCCCGGGAATGCTTCATGGCGGAAACCTCCGAGGGACACGTCGAAAGCGCCTCCGAGAAGGAGGTTACCCTGGCAGGCAACCTCGGCGATGGAACCGAAGGAAGAATGATGGCCCCATCCCATGTAGGGGTGGAGCAGCTAAAAGCCCAAAAGCGGGAGATCAACGAAGCCAAACAACAGCTTGTTCGGGAATACGCGTTGGTCGATCGGGATATCGAACGCCGTGGAGACGGTGGGCACGCACGCGCCATGGCCCGTGACGTAAACCGAAGGATCATCGCCAATGATGAAACCCTTCCTCACTTCGCTCGGGTGAGCTAGAACATCGCCGCCGCTATGGCCTTGCTCCATGGCCTTCCAGAGGCCGCAATGCCCAAGGATCGCTAGGCCCACCGCAAAATTCGCACGCGGCTCGAGCGTGCAGCAGCGCTTCAGGTGGAAAGCTCGTTGTCTTGATGATGCGAGCTCAACACCAGCCAGTGTATGCCCTCAGTATGTCCCGCTAGGGACGCATCAGTCCACCAAGCACCACAAGGCAGCAGGTAGCGCGTTGCGACCCAGATACATCAGCGTCTTGGCCACGACTGTGACGCATGCAGCACCATCGACACCCGTAGGCGCACCTATGATGACCCAAGGGAAGGAGCCTGCCGCGGCTATCATCCTCAATGTGGTAGATGCTACGACAGTGGTGAGGACCAGAGCCTGAGCCCTGGCCTGCTAGGCCCTCAGGCCTTCGGCCGGTACATCCTCAACGCTGCATTCCCGCCAAGGTATCAACCACCTACTAACATCCCTAAGTACTCCGGGGAGACAAACCCTGGGCTTTGGCTTGAAGACTATCGGCTTGCCTGTCAAGCCCGTGGTGTGGATAATGATGACTTTATTATCCGCAACCTTCCACTGTTCTTGGCCGATTCGGCTCGGGCATGGTTGGAACACCTGCCGTCCAACACAGTCCAGAGTTGGGTGGATCTGAAGGAGATCTTTGTGGGAAACTTCCAGGGCACATACAAACGCCTTGGGAACCCATGGGACCTCAAGAACTGCCGTTAGAAGACTGGTGAGACCCTCCGCGGGTACATCCGGCGCTTCTCCCGGTAGTGCAATGAGCTCCCTAACGTCACCGACACTGACATGATAGGAGCCTTCCTGTCCGGGATGACCTGTGAGTCCTTGGTGCATAAGCTGGGACGCAAGGGCCAGCGAACCACCAAGGAACTCCTGGACATCGCCACCAGCCACGCCTCAGGAGAAGAGGTGGTCGAAGTGATCTTCGATCGCCTCAAGGGCAAGGTAAGGCGGGACGAGGGTACCGGCGAAGGCACCTCCAATCGTTCCGCCAAGAGAAAGAATAAGAAGCAACGACACAAGGATTCGCTTGTGGCTGCTATTGACCACAAGGGTGATCGGAAGCCCATGGAGGGCACTCCAAATCACTTCAAAAAAATGCTCGAGGGGCCGTGCCGGAATCACGCCTTTCCCATAAAGCATCTGCTCAAGGACTGTGGCTTCAAGCGGAAGTTCTTGTCCGGAAACTCCAACAAAGGTGAGCAGGGGAAGGAACCTGCCCCCACTACGGATGATGCCGAGGAGAAGGACGACGGCTTTCCAACATCGAATGGCTGCCTTACGATCTTTGGAGGATCGGCGGCCTATGACTCCAAACGCCGTTAGAAGGTCGCACGCCGTGAGGTCTACACGGCCCAACCGGCCACACCTCCCTTCCTCCGGTGGTCGGAGTCCGCCATAACCTTCAACTGGACCGACCATCCGGATACCATCCCGCACCTAGGGAGGTATCCGCTCGTCGTCGACCCAATCGTCGGCCCAAAGCAGCTCACCAAAGTACTGATGGACGGAGATAGCGGCCTCAACATCATGTACGCCAAGATGCTCGACGAAATGGGCGCGTCGACCGGATGAACCTCCGCCCAACCCGAGCACCTTTTCACAGCATTGTGCCTGGGAAATAGGCCATGCCACTAGGATAGATTGATCTACCCATCACCTTTGGGGATTAGTTCAATTACAGGACCGAGACCCTCACCTTCGAGGTGGTTGGGTTCCCTGGAACTTTCCACGCCATCTTAGGACGACCATGCTATGCGAAGTTCATGGCCATCCCCAGCTACACATACCTCAAGCTAAAGATGTCAGGCCCCCATGGGGTCATCACCGTCAGCACCTCCTTCAAGCGAGCCTACGAGTGCGAGGTCTAGTGCTGCGGCCACGCCACAGCAATCGTCGCCTCTGGGGAACTCGTCGCCCTCAAGGAGGAGGTCACCGAAGAAGCGCCTGACGCGAAGAGATCAACTGGGTCGTTCGAATCGATAGAGAGCTCCAAGGAGGTCCTTGTAGATCCCAGCAGCTCCGAGGGTAAAATGGTACGCATCGGTACCATGCTCTCCAAATAGGAAAGCGCGCTCGTCGACTTCCTCCACGACAACAAAGACATCTTTGCGTGGAAACCCTCGGATATGCCAGGCATCCTGAGGGAGGTTGCTGAGCATACCTTGAAAATCCACCTAGGCTCCAAGCCAGTTAAGCAACGCCTATGTCACTTCGACGAGGAAAAGCGCAGGGCCATCGATGAAGAGATAGCAAAACTATCGGCTGCCGGATTCATCAGGGAAGTACACCACCCAGAGTGGTTAGCAAATCCCATTCTTGTACGAAAGAAGAGCGGGAAATGGAGGATGTGTGTTGACTATACGGGTCTCAACAAAGCATGCCCAAAGGATCCATTTCCTTTACCGCGCATAGACCAAATAGTCGACTCTACCTCGGGGTGTGAACCCCTCTGCTTCCTTGATGCATACTCTGGCTACCATCAAATCATAATGAAAGAGTCCGATCAACTCGTGACGTCTTTCATCACCCCCTTCAGATCATTCTACTATGTTTCAATGTCGTTTGGTCTAAAGAACGCTAGGGCAATGTACCAGCGATGTATGCTCAGATGCTTCGGGGACCTCATCGGGCAGACCGTCGAGGCCTACGTTGACGACATCGTAGTTAAGTCCAAACGGGCTGACCACCTCGTTGCCGATCTTGAGCAAACCTTTGTGAAACTCCAGGCGAATGGCATCAAACTCAATCCTGAGAAATGTGTTTTTAGGGTCCTGAGGGGTATGCTGCTCGGCTTCATCATTTCCGAGCATGTCATCGAAGCCAACCCAGAGAAAATCTCAGCCATCGCAAGGATGGGCCCGATTCAGAACATAAAGGGGGTTCAGCGAATCACAGGGTGCCTTGTCGCCCTCAGCCGATTCATCTCACGCCTCGGCGAATGAGGACTCCCCCTTTATCGGCTCCTGAAGAAAGCCAACCACTTCGAGTGGACATCCGAGGCCCAGGAGGTACTTGACATGGTCAAACTACTTCTGACAAGGCCCCCGATCCTAGTTCCTCCAAGCGATAGAGAATCCCTCCTGCTATACATAGCGGCCACCACGCAAGTGGTCAGCGCCGCCCTGGTAGTAGAGCGGGAGGAAGAGGGGCACGCCCTCAAGGTGCAGCACCCTATGTACTTCATCAGTGAGGTACTATCTGACTCCAAAACCCGCTACTCCCAAATCCAGAAGCTCCTCTACGTCGTCCTCATCATCAAGAGGAAGCTGTGCCACTACTTTGAGTCACATCCCATGATGGTTGTGACGTCGTTCCCCCTCGGCGAGGTCGTTTAGAGCTAGGACGCCATGGGAAGAACCTCGAAATGGGCACTCGAGCTGATGGATCAAGGCATCACATATGCCTCCTAAACGGCGATCAAATCCCAGGTATTGGCTAACTTCATCGCCGAATGGACTGAGGTTCAGACACCACCGGCGGTCGTCGATCAAGAGTACTGGACGATGTACTTCGATGGATCGCTGATGAAAAAGGGCGCCGGTGCGGGGCTGGTCTTCGTATCACCCCTCGAGGTCTGCATGAGGTACCTGGCTCGGCTCCATTTCCCATCATCAAATAATGTGGCCGAATACGAAGCACTCGTCAACGGCCTACGCATCGCCATCGAGTTGGGTATCCGATGCCTCGACATTTGGGGTGACTCTTAGCTGGTCGTTAACCAAGTCATGAAGGAGTCAAGCTGCCATGACACCAAGATGGCTGTGTACTGCCAAGAAGTCTGACGACTAGAGGACAAGTTCGACGGCCTCGAACTCAATCACATACTAAGACGCCTCAACGAGGCGGCCGACGCACTTACGAAGGCGGCATCCGGTCGAGAGCCAGTACCAACGGGCGTCTTTGCCAGTGACCAACACAAACCCTTGATGCGCTACGAAGGGTCAGAGCGGGCCGACGATGGCCCATCTGATCCAGCCTCGGGGGCTGACCAACCAACGGCTCCGCCCGATCCCGATGTCATGGAGCTTGAAGAGGACCCAGTGACAGAGCCTGACCCTCTGGACAACTAGAGAACACTCTACCTCGACTACCTCCTCCGTGACATGCTACCGACGGACAAGATGGAGGCTTGACGGCTCGCACGTCGCTCCAAATCCTTCGTTCTTATAGAGGGTGAACTCTACAAACGGAGCCACACCGGGATCCTGTAGCTCTGTATCCCCATCAAACAGGGAAGACTTCTGCTAAGCGACATCCACGATGGGGTCCGCAGTCACCATGCCGCGCTAAGAACCTTAGTTGGGAACGCATTCCGATAGGGCTTCTACTGGCCCACTACAGTAGCCGACGCCGAGCAAATCGTACGCACCTACGAAGGGTGTCAATACTATGCTCAGCAGACTCACCTCCTAGCCCAGGCACTCCAGATGGTCCCCATCATGTGGCCCTTCATAGTCTGGGGTCTTGACCTGGTTGGGCCTCTCAAAAAGGCGCCTGGGGGCTACACCCACTTGCTTGTCACCATAGACAAGTTCACAAAATGGATCGAAGCTCGGCTGATCTCCGCAATCAAGTCCGAGCAAGCTGTGCTGTTCTTCCTTGACATCATCCATCGCTTCGGAGTACTGAACTCCATCATCATAGACAATGACACGTAGTTCACCGGCAAGAAATTCATTCGATTCTGCGATAAACAGCACATCCAAGTCGATTGGGTGGCCGTCGCGCACCCTCGGATGAACGGGCAGGTCGAGCGCGCAAACGGCATGCTCCTATAGGGCCTCAAGCCTAGGATCTTCAACCAGTTGAACAAATTCGGTGCACGCTGGGTCGTTGAGCTCCCTGCAGTGCTCTAGAGTCTGAGGACAACTCCCAGCCGGGCCACCGGTTACATGCCTTTCTTCATGGTCTACGGTTCCGAGGCCGTCCTTTCGACGAACCTCAACTATGGAGCGCTAAGAATTAGAGTGTACAATGAATAGGGAGCCAAGGCATCCCACAAAGACACCATGGACCAACTAGACGAAGCCCGCGACATCGCCCTCCTCCATTCGGCCAAGTACCAGCAGGCGTTGTGATGGTACCACGGCCGACGGGTGCGCGACCGAGCCTTCAACGTCGGGGACCTTGTTCTCCGCCTCGTGCAAAGCAACAAGGACTGCCACAAGCTCACCCCACCCTGGGAGGGGCCATACGTCATCGCGGAAGTACTCCGGCCAGGCACCTACAAGTTGAAAACCATCGACGGTGAGGTCTTCACCAACGCCTGGAATATTGAGCAGCTACGTCATTTTTACCCTTAATAAACGCATACTTTTCCTTATCAGTTTTTGTCTTTAGAAATCCCCGATCTTTAGTGACATCCGACCCCTGCAAATTGCGAGGGGTCGGACCTCACTCGGGGGCTGATATAAGTGATATAAGTACGTTTATCTTGCAAACACTTCCCGTGTTACCTTCACAAACATTCTCTAAGTTTTCCATTCTTCTCATAACAAGTCCTAAGAGCTAGGATTTCGGGAACAAATTCTGAGTACAATTGGTAGGACTGTGGGAAACCCACACCCCAGCGGCTACGACATCCTTGCTCACCAGCGTGATCAAAATTGATTCGCCCGCACTCCTAGTTTTTGCGACCTGAACCATGGGAAGGGTCGGAAGGCACCAAAACCTCTTCTACAAAAAAGAGGAAGCTGAAAAGTTGTTTGCCATAACAAAAGATGAAAATTTGTTTTTTTGCACAAATTCACCACTTACAAAGTGATTTCATCACAGAAAGAACTAATGTATTCATAAATACAAAAAAACTGTTCACTCAGGGGCTCCCCCATGACTTATTCGTTTATAGCTTCTACCCAGCTCTACGGTGAGCACTGCTATGGTCGCCGCGCTACGCTCTCCATCGGCGACGTCCTACCGCTCCACGGGATCCTCAAGGGCGCCGTCATCTGCAATGTTGAGCACCACGCCGGTGACTGTGGTGCCTCCACTGGGGCGCCTAGGGACTATGCCATCGTCATCAGCCACAACCCTGACAACGGCACCTCTGTCGGGGCATCCAGGGACTACGCCATCGTGATTAGCCACAACCCTGACAACAGAGCTCGGGCGGGGGGCGTTCCCCACCGAAGAAAGGCCACCATGGACGACGGTAAAACCGACAACGCTCAGCACCCTCCAGTGCACCTCCTCCTTCGACAGAGGCGGCCCCTTCTTGGCGAAGGTGGACAGCACCATCTCATCTACGTTGGATGACCTCTAGCTCGACATCACACTCCGAATTGATGAATGGATCTGTGAGTTCTCCTCCCCTCACATTACCCTCTCTCACTTAGGAATCGACGTGACATACGAATGCACTCGGCGAGAAGGAGAAAGGAGGAAAAGAAGCAGCCCAAGAACAGGCGAGGGAATGGGATGAGAACTCCCCTCCCCCTCCCTATTTAAGGAAGAGGCGCGGTGGCTGAGGAAAGGTGAAAGGTTGGGGCAGAAAACTCTCTTCCTTCCTTTATTCAATGCAGATGGGAAATCAATACCGACGGGAACCTAAGGAGACGCATCGGAACCGATGGGACGCGCCCTGGTCGATGAGACGTTGCCTGGTCAAATAGGACATTGCCTGGGTGTGGCCCGCCAATAATGCGCACCGGGCGCGAGAACCAGGGCACACCCACATGCAAGCGACTCTCCGCTTCCCTAGGCAGGACCATGAAATGACCTGACGATGGAACCCCCGTCCAAGGGGAGCCCAACGGGCCTCCTAGATCGATCGGATGGCCCAGGCGAAACGATGAACGAACGGTCGCAGAAAGATAAGCACCTCTGTTTTCTTACTTTGCGCGTTAATTTCATTACCGAGTTTCTGACCCCAGCGACGGCAGGGGCACGGACACCACTCAGGGGCTGCTGAGAGTGTCTACCTGTTTAGACATCCTCTTTGCCCGACCCCTCCTTACGTCTAAAGCCAAAAGCATGGTGTGCAGGTATAAAACTTTGAATACAACTGGACGAACCACCAGACCCTACGCCCCGATGGCTATGGTGTTTTTGTTCACCAGCATAATCGAATTCACAGTCTCCCGCACCGCAAGCTTTAGCTCCTGCCTTCTCGAGAAGGGTTCGGAGGGGTCCTCCTACAGAATCTCCTTCGGGGAGAAGTTGTCAGGTCGCTTAAATCAATCGAACGGCTCAGATCGCCGCCGAGAGACAGAAACGAAAAATGGCAATACTTGTGCAGGTTACATCGATCTCGTCGCAAACGTTGGATCCGAAGCCTACACGCACATGTCTGGTAAGAGCTTCCCATTGCTCATACCACTAAGGTAACATCACCGACCCCCGCTTTCATTTCAATTAAGTTATACTTTAAATCCATACATCGAAACATTGCATTTGCAAATCGCTGCATCTCAATGCTTCGTGTCGCGTCACGAAGCGGCAGCCACCTCATTCAATATGAGCGACGACTGAACGAGGTTCGAAGGCTGGCCCACAAAGGGCTCGAGGCCACCTCACGTCAAATAGAGCCAGGGGAGAAAAAACCGAGATGGGCCCCAGCGGCCTTGCCCGACCCCACTCAGAAGCGGACAGGGACATCTTGACCTTTCTCGTTCGATTCTAACCCTGAGCCAAGCCCACAGAATCTCCATCGAGGAGAGGCCAACGGGCCACCAGAGCCTACCGAACGGCTCAGGCATCTGCCGGGAGGCGGGTTAAGAAGTAGTGGAATGCCACATGAGGGCTCTGCCGACCCTGTCAGTGAATGATGGACCCGGATTTCACACGAACATACCCGTTAGCGAGCTCATGGAGCACGACACTCGAGCCATCGAGGCAAGTGTCGTCAACTCAGCCCCTCCGGTTGCGGAAACCGAGGACGGGGTAATGCGCGAAACATGGCCGACCCCTATCAGACCCTAAGGGGCTTGGGAGCTTGAGCTGCTCGATCCGTGATCAAGAGATCGAGGTTCGAAGGCTGACCCACGAAGGGTCTAAGGCCGCCTCACGTCCAACAAGAGCCAGGGGAGAAAAACGCAGATGAGCCTCAGCGGCCTTTGCCCAACCCGCATTAAGGTGGAAATGGTCATCTCAACCTTCTAGTTCAATCTAGCCTCTAGCCGAGCCCATAGAATCCCCATTGAGGGGGAATCTGTTGGAAGGTGGGTCAAGGAGCAACGAAACGCCACCCGAGGGCTTTGCCGACCTTGTCGCAAAGCAAACAGGATCAGATTCCATCTGAACATCCCCGTTAGCGAGCTCATAAAGCGCGTCACTCGAGCCGTCGAGGCAAGTGACATCGCCTTAACCCCTCTAGTTACGGAAACCGTGGATGGGGCGACAGTCACAAAACGAGCCGGCCCTTGACCGAATCCCCACCACGTGCGGGGGCTCGAGGAAGGCTGGGCCAGCGATAAGACCAAAATGCACGATCATGCAGCGATCGCCAAAATCCTAAGTAAGGGGTACATGCGAATGCAAGACTAAGTTCGCTACCCTCGCTCCGGTCTCCAGTAACATCCGGCCCCAGCGATCGCAAGTGGTCGGATCTCACTCGGGGGCTAACAAAGGTACAAGCACCTCCTATCTTTTTTCAAAATAGTCATTACATCAGACCTTTTTCTCGCGTCGAGACTGGCAACAGGGTTCGGGGGAACAGATAGGTAAGACTACAAAAAGCCCACGCCCAGATGGCTACAACAATTTTGCTCACCAGCACAATCAAAAATTCCCCTAAACACCTTGGTCCCAATAGTCTTAACGAGCGGAAGGGTCGGATCGCATAAATCTTTTTCATTGCAAAAAGGGAAGAAGGTAAGATCAAACAAATGAAACAAAATTGCGAAACAAAGTCATGAATCTATTTTCAGATACGAAAGTACCGACACTTGTCCACATATTACAGATAAATATTTATCAAACTTATTTAACTAACTACTTCCTCAAAGGGAGAACCATGCCTTTTAGCCTGTTCGCCAGGTTCTACGCAATGGGAGTCACCGCCTTCTCAATCTCGTCCAGCTCGGGGTCTTCATAGCCAGGCGCGAAGCCTTGGCTCATTACCTCCAAGTTGATCACCTGATCATAATGAGAACGGGCAACAGTGAGGGCTTGGGTGATCCCGGCATGAAAGGCGTCCTCCTCAAGCTGGCCCACCCGCGCTGTGATACCAGCGGCACGAGTCGAAAGGGAGCAGGTCCCCTCCTCTTGCGCCACCTGTAGGTCATCGCAGACCACCACGATGGTGGCACGTAGAAGATCATGCTGATCGCTTTTGGCCTGAAGGATCCCCCACACCTCGGTGAGCTCCATGCCTAGCCCAGCAGAAATTTCCTCGGCCTCCAGTCTTCGGGCCACCGCGTCTCAAAGATCGCCCGGAGGGCCCTGGCCTCCTGACGTGCCTCGTCGCGCTCTCGGATGGCTCTGTCACGCTCCTCACGAGACGTGCTACACTCCGAGTGAAGTCTCTCTTCAGTTAGGCGTAGCTCGTCCCGCTCCCTGTGTAGCCGGGTGATCACCTTGGCATCCTAGTTCACCCTCTACTGTAGGGCCATGGACCTATCCTCGGCCTTCCGCCTGAGATCCTACTCCGTCTCCAGCTCAGCCAGGACCTCGACGGCCTGCCGACTAGCCTCGGCATCCTTCTAGAGCAGCTCGTCCCGCTCCTTTTGGATCCTGGCGGCCGCCTCCTCGTCCAGCTTCACCCTCACCGATAGGTCCTCGAACATCCCTTGGATCTCCTCTGTGTCCCAATGCGCCTCAGTTTCCCACTGTTGGGCGGCGGCGAGCTGGGTGCTCAAATCTCTATGCAGCCGAACCTCCTCGGTGAGGCAGTCCCGTTCCACCTTCTGCTCGTGGAGGAACCGGGATTTCTCCTGGCTATGAGCAATGAGGGACTGAAAGGAAGACCAGTGTCAAAAATACAAAAATACATGATGACGAGAAGAAAGTGAGACGAAAGATCAAGCGGATACCCGGCCATTGGGAACAATGACATCGCGCAGGACGACCTAGGCCTGATCTAGGACACCCATCATCGCCAAGATCCCTTCGTTAAGACTCCCCCGCTCTACGCTCTCGGCAGCATCATCGAGCGAGAAGAGAGTTGGCATTGGGTCTTGGGGATCCATCCAGTGGAGCAGCGGCTCACCCCACGCGGGCGAGCGGCTACCCCCCGGCACCAGGCCCAAGGGCAACCCCCTGCTGGTCCTCTCCACCACAGCCCCGATGCCCGCAGTCCCTCCGGCCGTGTCCTCCTCCATCCAGCCCGCCTCAGGCGCCACAGCCTGGGCCGCCGGTGTCGCGGATTGCGCCGCCCCCTCGGACTCCACCATGGCGACATCCAGCTACGCCGGGCTTGTCGCGGTCGCGGTCACCTCCGCCTAGGCCTCCGGTGGCATGGACTGCACTGCTCCCTCGGATGCCACCGTGGCTGTGTCCGGCTGCGCCTGGCTCGTCAGGGTTGGGGACACTCCGGCCGTGTCCTCCTCCGTCCGGCCCGCATCGGGCGTCGTCGCTTGGGCCGCCAGAAGCACGGATTGCGCCGCCCCCTCGAACACCACCGTGACTATGTCCGGTTGCTCCTAGCTTGGCGCAGTCGTGGCCACCTCCACTGGCGACATCGGACCCTTGGCTAGCGGTGTCGTGCCTGCCACAAAAGATGTCGCCAGCTCGGCAACCACTGAGGGCGTAGGCGCCACCACGGGCGCGCCGGATCGGCTGATGAGGCCGCAACATCAGCGCCGCTCTTGCCCAAAATAGGGGCGACATTGGGCAGCGGCGTCCATCCTGCCTAAAAGGCAAGGCTCTTCTTGGGTGCCAGCCCCAGAGAGTAGCCCCGTTGCAAGAATCTACAAGAGGTAAAAGGCATAAGGTCAAAATAGAAAAATAAAAAGGGGGGAAACAGGGGAATCAGTGGCCTACTCTGGCGCCTTTGGGCGGCGGGAATGTTTTGGGGATGAACCCCGAGACCCCTGCCTCGACTTGTCTGGGTAGGACTGCTTCGAGCCTGCCCCCTGCTCTCGGGTAGGGGGGCTCGTCTCCCTTATCTCCAAGGGCGCGGCAATGGAGCCGCCCCTCTCCATCGATGCCTCGGGTGTGGCGGCAGATCCACCCACCCCCATCAGCTCATGGGGCGCGGTAGCAGAGCCGCCCTCCTCCATCAGCACCTCGGGGGCGGCGATAGATCCACCTCCCCCCATCCACCAATCCTCCACCGGCACCCCGGGTGAAGCGGCAGATTCTCCGGCTCCCACCGGCCCTGAGGATGGGCCGATGGTTCGGCCCACCTCCACTGACCTCACAAACTTGCTTCCCTCCGCATGGAATGGGAAGGGTCCCTGCATGGGCGGGCGGGCATCTATCAGCGTATCCTTGTCCTCCAGGACATCCTAATCCACGTCGGCAGCTACCTCCTTGTCGGCGTCATTGTCATCACTGCCTGTCTCCTCAACTCGATCATGTGCTTGCTGCTTCCGTAGCAGCTTCTTCTTCCTGAGCTTCCTCATCCTTTTGTCCCACTCAGCCGCGATACGGTTCACTTTCGCCAAGGTCCGATCCTTCGACAATGGAGCCAGGCTTTCCTTGAAGAATAGTGCCCTCGGCTGGTCCCGCCATCCCAAGGTCAGCTTCAAGGGGTCCAAAATTCAAGTAAAAAAGGAGTATGGAGAAAGAAAACTAATGAAGTCAATAAACCCTGGTTCCGACCGCATGGGGGGATGCCCCGGCACCGGAAACACAAAATCAAGGACGACTCCAGCGGTGTCCTTCGAAGGCTCCATTGCCTCCTTGATGCGCTGCACCACTTCGAAGGGAGGGAGCGCTTCGTCAACAAGCACCGTCCCTTCGAATGATGCTCCGGGCGCCATTTGGTGCAGGGGAAGCACGCGCGCCATCAGCGGCGCCACCCTCCTCGCGTGGTAGGCGCCAATGATCCCCGATCCCTTCACGCCCCTATCCTTCAAAGTTTGGAGGGCAGCGAGAAGGTCGTTGATGTTCTTCTTCTCCTTGACTGGGACGCCCCGGGGCCTCCTTGATGACGTGCCCAGAGAAGACTGGCAAGGGGGCGGTGGCGTCATCCTTGACATAGAACCATTGCAAATGCCACCTCTTGTTGGAGGTCGACAGATGCATTAACGGGTACGCTTCTGCCCGATTGTTGCGGAGGTAGATGCTGGCGCATCCCACCGGTGCGTGCAGCTCTTGCTTCCTGACCCACCTCTTCAGAAGATTGACGACGAAGATATGCTGCCACAGGTCGAAGTGGAGATCAATCCCTAAGAACCCCTCGCACAGGGCGACAAACGCCGCAATATGCTGGATCCCATTGGGGGTAAGGTGCTGCAGCTCCACCTGGTAGTAATCCAACAGCCCCCGAAGGAACTTGTGAGCAGGTATGGTGAATCCCTGCTCATGGAAGTGAGCGAAGGACATGACATACCCTTCGGGCGGCAATGGCTTGTCCTCATCACCGGGCAGCCGCCACTCCTCGGCGGCGGTCAGCGGGCAAAGGAGGCCACGGCAAACAAGGCCCTAGAGCGCTGAGGGGTGATGCTGGATCTGCACCATGGCTCCATTGAAACGATTGGGAGGGGTGGATGTGAGTTCAACGGCGGCTGCGATGTGGATGCGAGCTTGACGACGACCACGATGTGAGTGTGGGAGGCTCTGGCGATTGGCGGTGGAGGTTGACGATGCGAAGGTGAAAAGGCGAAGTACGGAACCCTAGGGGCGAACCCCATGGTTTTATAGGGGCGACGGATGCGAGAAGGACAACTGTCTGCCTCGATCTCCGAGCCTGCCATGACACACCGCCGCGTCACGTCGTGGGATACGTGCCCACGATCCCTATCCTTTCCCACCAAAATCGCGTCGGACGGTTCGCCTTCCCGAGCGGATTGGACTCTTTTCCCACAGAGGGGATATGGGTCAGAAAATTTCTTCTTCGGCCCGTATGGGCCCAGAAAGCCCAAGGGTCGGCCCGACAATCTCGATGGCCATCCCAACGAGGGACAGGCCCATGAGGGACCAAGACGCAGGTACACGAGCATCAGCTAGAGCCTCGATCCACGGTCGAGCCCCAGCCAGACTGACCCTGGACAAAATCCCCGCGAACGGGATACCAGGGTTCCCTTAAAGCTGTCCAGTTAATAAAAATCGAGTCTCATAGCCTTACTCATGAAGGGTCCGAAACACCCCCCGGGCGATTCTGCCCGAATCACCCGGGGGCTCAGGGGCTACACCCATCGGGTGCACTCGCGCGCACCCTCTGGCGAACCGAAACATCCCCCGGGCGATTCTGCCCGAATCACCCGGGGGCTCGGGGGCTATTGTCGGGGACCTAATACCGGGGTACCTAATGAGGTGGAACTAATGACCATTGAACGTTGACACTTCCGATCAGACGAGAACGCTACTGCGCTTCTTGTCCGAACGACGAAAGACTGGTTCCGCCTCGCCCAACCTCCGAGGGCTAGGCTCCGCCTCGCCCGATGGCTAAGGGCTGGCTCCACCTCGCCTGACGTCTGAGGGTGGGCTCCACCTCGTCCAATAGCTAAGGGCTGGCTCCACCTCGCTCGACCCCCGAGGGCTGGCTCCGCCTCGCTCGATGTCCGAGGGTAGGCTTCGCCTCGCTCGATGTTCGAGGGTAGGTCCCGCCTCGCCCGATGTCCGAGGGCAGGTCTCGCCTTGCCCGACGGCTAAGGATAGGCTCCGCCTTGCTCGACGGCCGAGGGCAGACTCCACCTTGACCGATGATTACACCCTGCTCCTTCATAATGACGAGCACAGGGTACGATAGGACATTCGAGTCAAACACAGTACCAAGGACCATGCCCTGCACCACTGCAGGAAAGTACCATTAGGGTACGATGGGACGGACGCTTTAGACCATTCCGGGCATGGCAGAGTCTGAATAGTGTTGTAGGCGCCGCCTTCAGCCCTCGGGCGCAGAACCTGACATAAACATACGATAACCACTATGGTCCAAAAAGAGACTCGCGCCCTCTACAGTGACGAACATATAGTCACCGCGTCGTCCGCTCCCCACAGGGCTACAGGTCAACACCCCTGTCCGACACGCCGCCCGGGAGGGTGGGACAGAACGTGACCAATTGCTGATCAGGTAAGGGCATGGCGTCGTCAGCACACAGGCGTCCGGCGAACGTGCCAATCCCTGACACCGTCTAGCCATGTCTGTGAGGCTGGCTCAGTGGAAAAGGAGGACCCAACACCTTCAGAGGGGCTCCTTGGCCTCTGGTTTTTCTCCTTTCTCCAACATGTAACCCCTGCTCCCCCTTGGTCTATAAAAGGGAGGGCAGGGCACCTCACTGAGGGGATGACGGAAAAACTCACAGAGAGATCGATCAATACGATTCAACAACACACAGCTGAGCAGCGATTAAGCTCTCGGCGACCCTTCGACCATTCCATCAGAGACTTGGGACCCGTCCCTCTCTTGACCATTTGTGCCCCCTACTACGAACCCTTTTCGGTACTAATAACACGAGCAGCAGCAGCAGACTGGATGTAGGGACATTCAGTCCGAACCAGTATAAACCTTGTGTCCTTTAGTGCACCATCCGGGCCTAATGTGTAACAATTACAAATTTATTAGCCGGTGTTTGTTCGAAACACCGACACTTGGGTACATTAAACAACACAATAACGATAGAAGTACATGTCGACAAACTAAATAACGTCCATACTTAAAGTGCATTATATGACAACACAATGCAAAGTCCAAGCATAGACAACATTGTTCATGAATAAACCATACAACTAGCAAGTCACACAGACTACTAAGTGCAACGAGGCCACTTTCCCTTCCTCAGGGCATCGGGATTCTCCTCCATCGCTGCTTTCGCTCGGCGCGCACGCTCAAGCTTCTTCTCCCTCTCCTCCTTGTACACAGCAACACGCCTCCTTTCCTCCTCTTCCTTGTGCTCCTTTTCTGCCGCCTTCTCTCTGCATCTCCTATAGATCATCTCCTTGTCCTCTGCCTCCCAACGCAATAGTTTCTGCATCTACTCCTTGTCTTCCGGTTTGATCTCAGTGTCGATCCACTGCTCAAAATCACAGAGCGGTGGAGGGGTCTGCAATACATGCAAATGTTACACAACAAATAATTCATGCATGATTTCATATGAAACAAAATAATTATTACACAGTATCAATTTCTCACCATCTTGTTAATGCTGCGCTGACGAAGTGTAGGCTGAAACGCAAAATTGGAACACATCCAATACCTCTGCCTATATGTGTCCTCTTCATCGGACTTGGCCACCTTGCAAGGATCACCGCAAAAACACATGGGCATAGGAACACCACTAGGCAGAAGCAATGGGTCGAAGGCATTTCCGGTCATCCGGCCATAACTACAATTGAAACAATTTCATTCTAAGAACCAAAGGCAATGAACATTAAACCATAAACCTAGGGTTTCCCATTTTCTACACATCAATGAAACCATAATATAACAAGATGCGCTGAGGTTACCTTGGTTTATTAGTTTTTCCATGCCTTGGCATCCTAAGGTTGCATATTATAAATATTAATAATCGCTTCAAAAACCTAGTAATGACGTACCTACGCCTACAAAATACACCTAACATAGAACAAATCAATGCGTAAAAAATGAGGAGGGGAGATAGGATACCTTGCTCTTGAAAATCTATGGATCAAATCAAAGTTTTCAAGGTGCAAATAGTCGATTTAAGAGATTGGACGGGTTGGGGAGAGGAAGAACCCGAGAGGGAGGAGGAACAAATGAAACAAGCCTCAGATAGGGAAAGTCGACCGTGGGTTTTGAATCCAGGCTCGGCACCGTGATGTATGGCGCCGAGGTACCTGCCACGTAAGAGCCACATCAGCTTCGACGAGAATAAGGGCCAGACACCTCGGCGCCGTGACTCATGGCACCGAGATGTGTAACCTCGACGCCGTGAATGACGGCACCGACCCCCAGGGTACAAAGTTGAGTTTACATCGTCTAGGGGCCTAAACGTGATTTTTCTTCAAAAAAGGGCCAAATTGAAAAAAAATGGGTCTCGTGGCCTAGAAGGGGCCGTAGTGGGCTCAGGCTCGCTGCTCAGTGCTTCACATTGAACCAAGCCTGATAATGGGTTAAAACTCACCCGATGCTCAATCCGACCCATAACAAATTAACTCTCTTATTGAACCCACCTATCCCATTCACTCATTCCATCCCACAAACTAATTAAAACTACCAGAACCTAGAAATAAAAGCTCTCGTTCACACATTGAAATTTTAACAAAATTGTCTGAAATTTGTTTAATAGGGATCAAAATATCATGAAACTAATCTGTGCCAATTAGCACAACAAGATCTGTATGTAGGCTCCACATCAAAAGGGGCCTAGAAATAAAAGCTCGCATTCACACCTTAAAAAATTGAATGAATTTTTTTGATATGATTCAAAATGTCATAAAATTACTCTGTACTAATTAGTGTGTAAGATAAACATGTGAGCCCTACTTCAAATTAACATACTGAGTCCAATACGTCATTCAATGAGTAAACCTATTTCAAACCCAATATATCTATATCTATATCTATATCTATATCTATATCTATATCTATATCTATATCTATATCTATATCTAATAATAAAGAGACAAAATTTTCTGCCATTTTTTTGTCCATCCATTTTTTTGTCCGTCTTCCTCTAACTACCAGATAATAGGAAGTTTCTTCCGTCAAGACTTATATATATAACCCGTACTCATACGGGTTAGAATATCTTTGTTTAGCGCGATACGCAATCCGATCTAGGTAGATAGGAATTATATTCTGATCCAAATAGATCTCTTTAATCATGAATCTTAATAAAAATCCTAAACTAAATAGAATAGGAGTTCTAATCAAATAGTAAAAGTAAGAGTACAAATTTGTATACGTATCTCATCTTACTTAGTTTCTATTTTCAAATTTTTCCATTTGCTTTTTTCTCGATACGCGTGACTTTGATGGTTTCTATTGTTAATTCTTTTTTATTCCCTTTATCCCGTTTTGTGTTTTGGCGGTTCCGTTTCTTTCAATCATTTTTCTATTCCGTTCAAGTTTTTCCTTTTCCTTTTTTCCGATTTGGTATGCACGTTTTCTTTCCACGTTTCTTTATTTTCCCCCAAGTTTTCATTCTCTATGAGTTTTCTTTTCATGATTTATTATGTTCTTTTTTTAAGATTTCATTCATTTCGAATACATCCTGTTGAGCTCTCGAGAGAACAGAAGAATAGCAATGACGAGACAAGACAAAGGACAAGTGTAACAAAATTATGACGTATGGTGTTAGGTAGAACGATAGTAGAGCAATCAATAAACTCTCACGAGATCTAGCTACTTCTTATCAGGTTGATCTCTACCAACCACTGCACCGTCGCTAGCTTCGATAGCAAAATCATGTGTTTCTCTGTGCGCACCACTCTTCTCGATTGCTAAGGGCACCGTCAAAGTTGCAGATTATCTCAACCGTGGCAGTCGGGCCACGTCCGCGCCATCATAGGAGCCATGTACGCACGAGCACTATGTCAACCTTGTTGTAGTGCAATGCGGGCCTAGGTCTGCATGGTAGCCGCCATGCCACTGACACCGCACACGCGTGCTGCCATGGCTACCATGCATGCTGCCGGTTTAAGCCACCTCGTAGCGGCCGCTATGCCCACACGTAGCTCTATCATACTACCACTATCATTTCCAGTAGTATAGTAAATTATAGTCTCATTGTAATGCACGGGTATTTTTGCTAGTATGTACTTATATACTATAATTTATAGAAAATCCAACATGAACCCATTCGATCCCACATAAAAAAAAAACAATCCAACCATCCAACCTAACCCGAGCCAGCTCGGCTCGGTCCAGCTCGAGCTGGTTCATTAGGCTAACGAGCTAGCCTCGTTAATGTAATGAGCTGGAGGGCTCGTTTGGGAGCTCGAGCTAGCTTGTTTAGTTCACAAGCTAGGTGATTGCTGAACGCTGATGATTTCATCTTTCTTCCCCGTAGAAACTGGCGACTGCAATGGTGACGGCGTCTGCAGTGGACAGACCGATGGGGCCCCAAGCCTCGGGCCTCGACCGGTGGTTGGGCGAGCCTCAAGCAGAGAAGGTTGGCTGAGCGCCAAGAGGAGCTGGCCGAGCCCGGAGTGGAGCTGCAGAGGAAACAGGCTGGCTAGTGGTAGCAGCGGCGTTCGGTAATTTTTTTTTACGGCTGGCGGCGCTTGGTTCATCTCACGGACAGAAGAGTGGAGAGGAGTAGAGAGGATGCACCGTCGTTTCTATTAGGGTTGCCTTGGTGGGCTTCCTTGCTGGGCCTCTCTCATGGATTAATGGGTCATTGTCGTGGGTTGAAGACCAAGAATCGTTGTCTCCCTAATAGACCTCAGCTTTCCTAAGGAAATGATAGAGCTCAGCTCGTTTCAGTTCGTGAGCGGCTCGCAAACTGGTTTGTTAAAACAACGAGCTGGCCGAGCCGAGCCGAGCTGAGCACAAGTCGAGCGTGTTTGCGAGTCATGAGTATTTTGTCCAGCCCTAATTTCACCTCCAACCCATTAGCAGGCCTACCGGCTTTGGACAGAGTTTGAACCTTTTCTAAGCGCGCACCGGTCACCCGCTGTTCCAGCCCTATCGTGCCGCTGCTCTCGTCGCAGTCTTGAAGCTTCCGGAACTCACCGTCCCCAACACTATGGATTCACATCCGTGCAGACTGCTCCGTGGAGGATGACGAGCAAGCAAGTCAAGAAGAGGCCAAATTTGGACAACCTCAGGTGGTGAAGTGGAGGTCTGTGAGCATGCGATGCACCCAATTATATTCACGCGACCGTTCGCTAATTTCTGATCAAGCGACGATCTGATCGGACGAAAAGACTCTTCACCACACGTTGCTCCTTACCTCATTCTATTAGAGCAACTTCACCAGGCCCCTACTTAAGCCCTCGTAACTAAATATAGGTGCCCAAACAAAAAACACACTCCAACGCACAGGGCCCCTAATAGAGCCTCCGATTTAGGGTGGACACCCAAATCCACCCTCCGGACTCCATTCCTATGAGAGATTGGGGGCTCACCCATCGGCCCCATCCGACTGTTGCGGCTGTTTTTCCCCCACGCCCGTACGGGTTCTTCTTCACCGGCGACCTCGGCTTCCCTCCTTCACTAGCGACCCACCCCATTCCCTTGCTCCGGCGGCCTCCCCTACCTCTGGCGGCCTTTCTTGCTCCGGCAGCCACTCCCCTCCCCCCTCTCCGGTGGACGTGGCCCCACCTCGACGGGGCCTCTGCCAGAGCTCCTCCCAGTGCAGCGATCCAAGCCTGGCAGGAGCCTCTCCTGTCTCGGTGCGACCTCTTCGGACCCTGCCATCCCCCGACGAGTGGAGGTCCACCTCTAGCGGATCTCGCCGCTCCCCCAATGCCCCGACGAGCGGATCTCACCACTTCCTCAATGCCCCGATGAGCGGATCTCTCGATTCCCAACCCCCGACGAGCGGACTCTGTCCTCGCCACGAGCACAAGCAGCGCGCTCCTGCATTGCCGCTTCCCCTCTTTCCCACGTGTATAGCTTAGTTGATAGAGCATAGAGAATGACAAGCGGGTCCCTTTGTCAGTTTCTATATGTATGGATTTGTGGGACTAAATTTGTGTGCTACTGTTGGAGTGGAAGTAAAAAACTGAGCCGACAAAAGTAGGGAGAGCACCCAAATCAAAAGTAGGGGTCCTATCGACAGAATATCATCGGTGGTCCTCCGAGGGGTATCCCACGAAGGTAGATTGATCGGTAGAGGAGCGCGAGATCAAGAACAAGAAGGCAACAGAGACACATGAGTTAGACAGGTTCAGGCCGTCAGTATGACGTAATACCCTACTCCTGTGGTCTGTTGGTTTGTATTAGCTATCGTATGATATTGTGTGACTGCATATGTATGTATCTTGATGTAGTCTATCCGCTAGGGGACCCCTACCTCTCCTTATATACTCTGGAGGGGTAGGGTTACAAGAAAAGTATCCTATTTGGTACTATACAATATTTTGCGGTGCACGTCGAGCAGCGCCGTACACGCCTTGATCTTGTGGGCTGGGACACCTCTGATGGTGCGGTCCATGTCTTGTCTTGAGGATACCGGGGGCCATACCCCCACAGCTAGTCCCCGAGCCTGACAGTAGGTGACGTAGTCACGTGGTGCCAGGGTTAGAAAGTAGAAGACAAGCCGAGCAGGCAGCCAGTCCCCGGGCGTAGCCTCGAGATGAGAAAAGTGCACATTCACCGCAAGGTGAAGTGTGCCCACTTTGTCCTCGAGCCTGCTGGAAGATGAAGAATGAATCTTGTAGCAGGGTCAAAGAAAAAGAAGTTTGAAAGCTTTGCCGACGTCATCCAATATGCGCGTATCAAGACCCTAGACGTGCTACCCAAGATCAGCACCCTGATCCGAACAGCATGGAGCAGCTTGATAGCACACCGATGAGATGTAGCAAGATCCGACCACCAAGGGCGATGTCCGAGCGTCGAGGAGTCCCCGACGTAGCTGGCGAGGTCCGAGCACCGAGGAGTCCCCGACGTAGCTGGCGATGTCCGAGCACCGAGGAGTCCCCAGTGTAGGCGGCGATGTCCGAGGAGTCCCCGGCGTAGCTGGCGATGTCCGAGCACCGAGGAGCGAGGAGTCCCCGGCGTAGCTGGCGATGTCCGAGCACCGAGGAGCGAGGAGTCCCCGGCGTCGCTGGCGGGGACTCCTCGCTCCTCGGTGCTCGGACATCGCCAGCTACGCCGGGGACTCCTCGGACATCGCCGCCTACACTGGGGACTCCTCGGTGCTCGGACATCGCTAGCTACGTCGGGGACTCCTCGGTGCTCGGACCTCGCCAACTACGTCGGGGACTCCTCGACGCTCGGACATCGCCCTTGGTGGTCGGATCTTGCTACATCTCATCGGTGTGCTATCAAGCTGCTCCATGCTGTTCGGATCAGGGTGCTGATCTTGGGTAGCACATCTAGGGTCTTGATACGCGCATATTGGATGACATCGGCAAAGCTTTCAAACTTCTTTTTCTTGAGCACCGAGGAGTCCCCAGTGTAGGCGGCGATGTCCGAAGAGTCCCCGGCGTAGCTGGCGATGTCCGAGCACCGAGGAGCGAGGAGTCCCCGGCGTCGCTGGCGATGTCCGAGCACCGAGGAGTCACCGGCATAGCTGGCGACGTCCGAGCAGTGAGGAGTTCCCGGCGTAGGCGATGTCCGAGCACCGATGAGTCCCCGGCGTAGCTGGCGACGTCCGAGCAGCGAGGAGTACCCAGCGTAGGAGGTGATGTCTGAGCAATGAGGAGTTTCCGGCGTAGCCGGCGATGTCCGAGCACCGAGGAGGTCCCGACATAGCTGGCGACGTCCGTGCGGTGAAGTGTGCCCACTTAGTCCTTGAGCAAGAAGAATTCGAGCGCCGAGGAGTAACTGGCGTAGCTGGCGATGAAGCACGAGCGACAAACAATCTGGTCAACTGGTCGGTGGCGAAGTGAGCATTGAGTAGAAGCGGCCGGCGAACAATCCGATTAATTGGTCGGTGATGGAGTCCATGAACCAAATGGTCCGACCAGTTGATCGGTGGAGAAGTCCGAGCACTAGGCGGTCCGATCACCTGGACGATGATCCTGCAATACAAATATGTAGAACGTGTAGTTCATGATGTAAAAATATATAAACTCCAGAGAAAAATCAGTAATGGAAACGGCGTATGCAGCTCGACGATCAGTTGGTGTGAAGATGTATTTATATTTAATATAAACCACCCGACCAGTTAGTGTGTAGCTGAGTCTCCAGCCCTAGCTAGCCTATAGTCCATAACGTCGAGCACGGAGCCCGTGCATGTGTAGGAGGAACAGGCATCGTTAAGGAGCCGCTGCCGACCACCCACAACGCAGAGGACAGACGCTCATGCACGTGTAGGGAGGAGCCAGAGACAGGGCCGTCTCTGGAGGCGTCCGAGCATCAACATGACTGTTCAGGGGTTCGAAAAATCATTTGGAGAGCAAACATGGAGAAAATAGTTCGGAGAAACATCATGGCGATATACGGAGATTGGAGCATATTTAGGAAAATATTAAAACGTGACTTAGCTTTAGACAGAACGTCTGGTCGGCGGCGTATGGCGTTATCTGGTTGGCGTTGACAGCGAACACCTAGCGAGCGGTGAGTTGTTGGTGAAGACGGCCTCGGAGGTGGTTCTGAGATCGGATCTACTGTCGTGGGGGCTGGTGTAGCCAGCGATGATTCGTCTAATGGACCGACATAGATCTCCACGAGATTGACGATGAGAACGCGTTGTTGATTTGAGGTCCATCTGGGTCACCATGAGATCAAGCGCACACCCCTACCTAGCGCGCCAACTGTCGACAGAATATCATCGGTAGTCCTCCGAGGGGTATTCTACGAAGGTAGATTGATCGGCAGAGGAGCGCGAGATCAAGAACAAGAAGGCAACAGAGACACACAAGTTAGACAGGTTCAGGCCATCGGTATGACGTAATACCCTACTCCTGTGGTCTGTTGGTTTGTATTAGCTATCATATGATATTGTGTGACTGCATATGTATGTATCTTGATGTAGTCTATCCGCTAGGAGACCCCTACCTCTCCTTATATACTCTGGAGGGATAGGGTTACATGAAAAGTATCATATTTGGTACTATACAATATTTTGCGGTGCACGCCGAGCAGCGCCGTGCACGCCTTGATCTTGTGGGCTGGGCCACCTCTGATGGTGCGGTCCATGTCTTGTCTTGAGGATACCGGGGGCCATACCCCCATAGGTCCTAATTTGGGTGCCCCTGTGTCGGGGACCTAGTACTGGGGTACCCAATGAGGTGGAACTAATAACCATCGAACATTGACACTTCTGATCAAACAAGAATGCTACTGCGCTTCTTGCCCGAACGACGGAAGATTGGTTCCGCCTCACCCGACCACCGAGGGCTAGACTTCGCCTCACCTGATGGCTAAGGGCTGGCCCCGCCTTGCCCGATGTCCGAGGGCGGGCTCCGCCTCGCTCGTCCCCCGAGGGCTAGGCTCCACCTTGCCCGACCCCCAAGGGCTAGGCTGCGCCTTGCCTGATGGCTAAGGGCGGGCTCTGCCTCGCCCGACGCCCGAGGGTGGGCTCCACCTCGCCCAATGACCAAGGGCTAGCTTCGCCTTGCCCGACGACTGCACCCTGATCCTTCATAAAGATGAGCACAGGGTACGACAGGACATTCGAGTCAACCGTAGTATCGAGGGTCATGCCCTGTACGCCTGTAGGAAGGCACCGCCAGGATACGATGGGACGGGCACTTTAAGCCCTTTCCAACCTAACAGTGCCTGAAAGTGTTGTAGGCACCGACTTTTGTCCTACAGTGTTGTAGGCGCCGCCATCAGCCCTCAGACACGGATACTAACACAAGCATGCGACAACCACTACGATCCAAGATAGAATTCATATCACCTACAGTGACGGACGTAGGGTCACTTCCCCATCTACTCCCTGAAGGGTCATAGCTTGGCCCTCTGACATGCCGCACCATCCGTCGGCATAGGATGGGACGCACCCACTTGCTGACAGAAGCCAGGGCATGGCCCTATAAGGATCAACGAACATGTCATCTCTCACATGGTCTGCCATGTTAGCAAGGTAGGCACATGGGAAAAGGAAGACCCGGCTCCTCCGAAGGACCTTCTCTACCTTTGGTTTTTTCCTCTTTCTCCCATCTGTAACCCCCGCTCCCCCTTGGTCTATAAAAAGGAGGGCATGGCACCCCACTAAAGGGACCAACTTTTGATGGATCGTTTGGGACACACAACATGTAGTCAAGCAGCAACCGAGCTCTTGGCGTCCTTTCGACCCTTCCATCGGAGACTTGGAAACTATCCCTCTCTCGACCGTTTGTACACCCTACTACGAACCTTTTTCGGTACTAATAACATGAGCAACAACGAACTGGACGTAGGGACACTCTGCATGAACTAGTATAAACCTTGTGTCCTTTAGTACACCATTCGAGCCTAATACGCAACAATTATAAATTTACTAGCCGGTGTTTGTTCGAAACACCGATAGTTGGCGCGCTAGGTATGGGCCTTTGCGCATTCTAAATCAGGCCTCGGATGGCTACCCACGCAATCAGCTGGGTCCCGGGCGCACACGTGCATTTTGGTGACCTAAACTTCATCGTCACGGTGGGAGGAGAGTTGGCGCTGGCCCATGCCGCCATCCAATCTCTCCCCTCCGTTAGCTTCAACCATAGGAGGCTTGAGCGCCAGCCCGGTGTCTCCCTTGGACCCCAGCCGTCCAGGGAGGACCCATGCCGCCTCACCCTCTCTCCGGAACACTTCGCATGGAGCGCCCCGACGACGCTTCTATTTGGTTTCCGCAACGCCGCGGCGACCGTTAGCCACCTTGTGGCACAGCGCACGATCCCGTCCCCTACGAACAACGAGTTCGTGGGGATGATCGAAAGAATCACAAAATCCCTCCATGGCCTCCTCGCGGAGGGGCCGGGGTCGGACTCTGGCTATGACTCTAGTAGTGGGAGCCATCACCCCTCCCAGGAATGTTTCGTGGCAGACACCCCCGAGGGACACGTCAAAAGTGTCTCCGCGGATGTGGCTACCCCGACAGGCAACCTCAGCGATGGAACCGAAGGGGGAACAATGGCCCCACCTCACATAGGGGTGGAGTAGCTGAGAGCTGAAAGCGGGAGATAAACAAAGCTGGACAATAGCTTGTTCGGGAGTACGTGGAGGTCGATCAGGAGATCGAACGCTACGGAAACAGTGGGCGCGCATGCGCCATGGCCTATGACGTGAACCGAAGGATTATCACCGACGATGAAACCCTTCCTCACTTTGCTCGGGCAAGCTAGAACATCACCACCACAACGGCTTTGCTCCATGGCCTTCTAGAGGCCACAACGCCCGAGGATCGTCGGGCCCACCATGAAATTCGGACGCTACTTGAGCACGCGGCAGCACAGTAGGCAGAGAGCTCATGGTCTCGGCGATGCGAGCTCGACACCACCTAGCGTACGCCCTCGATGCGCCCTGCTAGGGACGCATTAGTCCACCAAGCGTCGTGAGGCGGTGGGCAACGCGCTGCGATCCTGGTACATCAATGCCTTGGCCACAACCGCGACGCACGCAGCACCCTCGCCGCCCGCAGACGCACCTACAATGACCTGAGGGAAGGAGCCCACCGCAGCTATCATCCTTGATGCGGCGAACGCTACGACAGCGGCGAGGACCGAAGCCCAAGCCCTGGCCTACTAGGGCCTCAGGCCGTCAGCCAGCACATCCTCAACACTGCATTCCCGCCAAGGTATCGACCACCTACCAATATCCCTAAATACTCTAGGGAGACAAACCCCGGCCATTGGCTTGAAGACTATTGGCTTGCCTGTCAAGCTGGTGGTGCGGATAATGACGACTTCATTATCCGCAACCTTCCACTGTTCTTGGCCGATTCGGCACGAGCGTGGTTGGAACACCTGCTGTCCAACGCAATCCAAAGTTGGGCGGACCTAAAGGAGATCTTTGTGGGAAACTTCTAGGGCACGTACATGTGCCCTGGGAACCCATGGGACCTCAAGAACTGCCATTAGAAGGACAGTGAGACCCTCCATGGGTACATCCGATGCTTCTCCCAATAGTGCAACGAGCTCCCTAACGTTGTCGATGCCGATGTGATAGGAGCCTTCCTGTCCAGGACGACCTGCGAGTCCTTCGTTCATAAGCTAGGACGCAAGGGTCCACGGACCACCAAGGAACTCCTAGACATCGCCACCAACCACACCTTAGGAGAAGAGACGGTCGGAGCGATCGTCGATCGCCTCAAGGGCAAGGCAAGGTGGGACGAGGGTGCTGGCGAAGGCACCTCCAATCGTTCCACCAAAAGGAAGAATAAGAATCAATGGCACGAGGACTCACTCGTGGCCGCTGCTGACCGCAAGGGTGGTCGGAAGCCTGCGGAGGGCACTCCGAACCACTTCGAAAAAATGCTCAAAGGGCTGTGCCCGAACCACGCCTTTCCCGTAAAGCATCCGCTCAAAGACTGCAGCCTCATGCGGAAGTTCTTGTCCAGAAGCTTCAACAATGGGGAGCAGGGGAAGGAACCTGCCCCCACTGCGGACGATGCCGAGGAGAAGGACGATGGCTTTCCAATGCCGGATGGCTGCCATATGATCTTTGGAGGCTCAGCGGCCTACGACTCCAAACACCGTCAAAAGGTCGCACGTCGCAAAGTCTACATGGGCCAACCGGCCACACCTCCCTTCCTCCGGTGGTCGGAATCCGCCATAACCTTCGACTGGACCGACCATCCGGATACTGTCCCACACCCAGGGAGATATCCGCTTGTGGTCGACCTAATCATTGGCCCAAAGTGACTCACCAAAGTACTGATGGACGGAGGCAGCGGCCTCAACATCATGTACGCCAAGACGCCCGACGTGATGGGCATCGACTGGACGCACCTTTGCCCAACCCGAGCACCTTTCCACGGCATCGTTCCCAAGAAGCAGGCCATGCCACTCGGCCAGATCGATCTGCCCATTACCTTTGGGGACCAGTTCAATTATAGGACTGAGACCCTCACCTTCGAGGTGGTTGGGTTCCCCGGAACCTTCCACGCGATCCTAGGATGACCATGCTACGCGAAGTTCATGGCCATCCCCAACTACACATACCTCAAGCTCAAGATGCCGGGCCCCCATAGGGTCATCACCATTGGCATCTCCTTCCAGTGGGCCTACGAGTGCGAGGTCGAGTGCTACGACCACGCCACAGCAATCGTCGCCTCCAGAGAACTCGCCGCCCTCAAGGAGGAGGTCACCGAAGAAGTGCCTGACGCGAAGAAATCGACTGGGTCGTTCGAGTGATTAGAGGGCTCCAAGGAGGTCCTCATAGATCCTAGCAGCTCCAAGGGTAAAACAGTACACATTGGTACCACGCTTTCCTCCGAATAGGAAAGCACGCTCGTCGACTTCCTCTGCGGCAACAAAGACATCTTTGCGTGGAAGCCCTTGGACATGCCAGACATTCTGAGGGAGGTCGCCGAGCAAACCTTGAAAATCTATCTAGGCTCCAAGTCGGTGAAGCAACGCCTGCGTTGCTTCGATGAGGAAAAGCGCAGGGCCATCGGTGAAGCGATAGCAAAACTGTCGGCCGCTAGATTCATCAGGGAAGTACACACCCAGAGTGGTTGGCTAATCCCGTTCTTGTACGAAAGAAGAGCGGGAAATGGAGGATGTGTGTTGACTATACGGGCCTCAACAAAGCATGCCCAAAGGATCTATTTCCTTTACCGTGCATAGACCAAATAGTCGACTCTACCTCGGGGTGCGAAACCCTCTGCTTCCTGGATGCGTACTCCGGCTACCATCAAATCGTGATGAAAGAATCTGACCCGCTTGTGACATCTTTCATCACCCCCTTTGGATCGTTTTGCTATGTCTCAATGTCGTTTGGTCTGAAGAACGCTGGGGCCACGTACCAGTGCTATATGCTCAAATGCTTTGGGGACCTCATCGGATGGACCGTTGAGGCCTACGTTGACAACATCGTGGTTAAGTCCAAGCGGGCTGACCACCTCGTTGCTGATCTTGGGCAAACCTTCGCAAAACTCCAAGTGAACGACATCAAACTCAACCCTGAGAAGTGTGTTTTTGGGATCCCAAGGGGCATGCTGCTCGGCTTCATCGTCTCTGAGCATGGCATCGAAGCCAACCTAGAGAAAATCTCAGCCATCATAAAGATGGGCCCAATTCAGAACATAAAGGGGGTTCAGCGAATCATAGGGTGCTTCGCCGTCCTCAGCCGATTCATCTCGCACCTCGGTGAACGAGGTATCCCCTTTATCGACTCCTAAAGAAAGCCGACCACTTTAAGTGGACATTCGAGGCCCATAAGGCACTTGACATGGTCAAACTACTTCTGACAAGACCCCCAATCCTAGTTCCTCCAAACGACGGAGAATCCCTCCTGCTATACATAGCGGCCACCACGCAAGTGGTTAGCGCCGCCCTGGTAGTAGAGCGGGAGGAAGAGGGGCATGCCCTCAAGGTGCAGCGCCCTGTGTACTTCATTAGTGAGGTACTATCCGACTCCAAGACCCGCTACTCCCAAATCCAGAAGCTCCTGTATGCCGTCCTCATCACCAAGAGGAAGCTATGCCACTACTTCGAGTCGCATCCCATAACGGTTGTGACATCATTCCCCCTCAGCGAGGTCGTCTAGAGCTAGGATGCCACAGGAAGAACTACAAAGTGGGCACTCGAGTTGATGGATCAAGGCATCACATATGCCTCCCGAACGGCGATCAAGTCCCAGGTGCTGGCTGACTTCATCGCAGAATGGACCGAGGTCCAAACATCACCAGCGGTCGTTGATCAAGAATACTGGACGATGTACTTCGATGAATCACTGATGAAGAAGGGCGCTGGCATGGGGCTGGTCTTTGTGTCACCCCTCGGGGTCCGCATGAGGTACATGGTTTGTCTCCATTTTCCCTCATCGAATAACATGGCCAAATATGAAGCACTCATCAACAGCCTACGCATCGCCATCGAGCTGGGCATCCGACGCCTCGACATCCGAGGCAACTCCTAGCTGGTCGTCAACCAAGTCATGAAGGAGTCCAGCTACCATGACGCCAAGATGGCTGCGTACTACCAGGAGGTCCGATGGCTGGAGGACAAATTCGACGGCCTCGAACTCAACCACATCCCAAGGCGCCTCAACGACACGGCCGATGCACTTGCAAAAGCATCATCCGGTCGAGAGCCGGTGCCAATGAGCGTCTTTGCTAGCGACCTGCATAAGCCCTCGGTATGCTACTAAGGGGCGAAATGGGCCGGCAATGGCCCATCTGATCCAGCCCCGGGGGCTAACCAACCAACGGCTCCCTCCGGCCTTGAGGTCATGGAGCTTGAAGAGGAACCAGTGATAGAGCCCGATCCTTTGGACGACTGGAGGACACTCTACCTCAACTACCTCCTCCTTGACACGCTGTTGATGGACAAGACAGAGGCTCGACGACTCGCACGTCGCGCCAAATCCTTTGTTCTTGTAGAAGGTGAACTCTACAAACGGAGCCACACTAGGATCCTACAGCTCTGTATCCCTATCGAATAGGGGAAGCTTCTGCTGACCGATATCCATGGTGGGGTCTGTGGTTACCACGCTACGCCTAGAACCTTGGTTGGGAACGCATTCTGACAGGGCTTCTATTGGCCCACTGCAGTAGCCGACGTCGAGCAAATCGTACGCACCTACGAAGGGTGCCAGTACTATGCTCGGCAAACTCACCTCCTAGCCCAGGCACTCCAGATGATCCCCATCCCGTGGCCTTCATGGTCTGGGGTCTCGATCTAGTTGGGCCTCTCAAAAAAGCGCCCAGGGGCTACACCCACTTACTTGTCACCGTAGACAAGTTCACAAAATGGATCGAAGCTCGATCGATCTCTGTAATCAAGTCTGAGCATGCTGTGTTGTTCTTCCTTGACATCATCCATCACTTCGAAGTACCGAACTCCATCATCACAGACAATGGCACGTAGTTCACCGGCAAGAAATTCATTCAATTCTGCGATGAACAACACATCCGAGTCGATTGGGCTGCCGTCGTGCACCCTCGAACGAACGGGCAGGTCAAGCGCGCAAATGGCATGCTCCTATAGGCCTCAAGCCTAGGATCTTCAACTAGTTGAACAAGTTTGGCGCACGCTAGGTCACCGAGCTCCCTGCAGTGCTCTGGAGCCTAAGGACAACTCCCAGCCGAGCCACTGGATACACACCTTTCTTCATGGTCTACGGTTCCGAGGCCGTCCTCCCGACGGACCTCGACTATGGAGCACCAAGAATCAGAGCATATGACGAATAGGGAGCCGAGGCATCCCACAAAGACGCCATGGACTAGCTAGACAAAGCCCGCAACATCGCCCTCCTTCGTTCGACCAAGTACCAATAGGTGTTATGTCGGTACCATAGCCGATGGGTGTGGGACCGAGCCTTCAATATCGGGGACCTGGTTCTCAGCCTCGTATAGAGCAACAAGGACCATCACAAGCTCTCCCCGCCCTGGGAGGGGCCCTATGTCATCGCAGAAATACTCTAGCCAGGCGCCTACAAGTTGAAGACCATCGACGGTGAGGTCTTCAACGCCTAGAACATTGAGCAGCTACGTCGTTTTTACCCTTAAATAAACACATACTCTTTCTTATCAGTTTTGTCTCTAAAAATCCCCAATCTTTAGTGACTTCTGACCCCTGCAAAGAGCGAGGGGTCGGACCTCACTCAGGGGCTGATATAAGTACGTTTATCTTGCAAACACTCTCTGTGCTATCTTTGCAAACATTCTCTGTGCTTTCCCCCTTTTCTCATGGTAAGTCCTAAAGGCTAGAATTTCGGGAACAAAATCTGAGTATAAATGATAGGACTATGGGAAACCCATGCCCTGGCGGCTATGGCCTCCTTGCTCACCAGCGTGATCAGAGTTGGCGCTCCCACACTCTGAGTTTTTTGCGACCTTAACTATGAGAAGGGTCGGAAGGCACCAAAATCTCTTTTACAAAAAGAGGGAGAAAAATCCGAAAAAACTGTTTGCCGTAGCGAAAGTTGAAAACTTATTCATTTTTCACACAAATTCATCGCTTAGAAAGTGATTTCATCACAAAAAGGACCAACGTCTTCATAAATACAAAAGACTGTTCACTCGAGGGCTCCCCAACAAACTTATTCGATTACAGTCTCTCACCAGCTCTACTACGAGTACTACTACGGTCGCCGCGCCACGCTCTCCATCGGCGATGCCCTACCACTCTGCAGGATCCTCGAGGGCGCCATCATCTGCAACGTCGAGCACCACATCGGCAACTATGGTGCCTCCGCCACGGCGTCTAGGAACTGCGCCATCGTCATCAGCCGCAACCCTAACAACGGCACCTCCGCTGGGGCATCCAGGGACTGCGCCATCATCATATGATGCAACCCCGATGACGGCGTCTCCGCCGGAGCATCCAGGGACTACACCATCGTGATCAGCCACAACCCCGACAACAGTGTCTGCGCAGGGGGCGTTTCCCACCGAAGAAAGGCCGCCACAAACGACGGCAAAGCTGACGACGCTCAGCACCCTCCAGTCCACCTCCTCCTTCGGCGAAGGCGGCCCCTTCTCGGCAAAGGCGGCCGACACCATCTCATCTACGTTAGATAACCTCTAGCTCGACATCACGCTCCGGATTCATGAGCAAATCTGTGAGTTGTTCTCTCCTTGGCATTACCCTCCCTCACTTAGGAACCGCCGCGACGCACGAACGCATTTGGTGGAAAGGAAGAAGAAGAGGTAGTGGCTCATAAGCAGGTGAAGGAATGGGACGAGAACTCCCCTCCCCCTCCCTATTTAAGGAAGAGGCATAGCAGCTGAGGAAAAGCAAAAGGTTGGGACGAAAAACTCTCCTCCTTCCCCTATTCAATGCAGATGGGAAATCAATGCTGACGGGAATCTGAGGGGACGTGCCTGGACCAACGGGACATGCTCTGATCAACGAGACATCGCCTAGTCAAAACAGGACATTGCTTGGGCATGGCCCAGCACTACCGTGCGCTGGGCACGAGAATCAGGGCGCACCCGCATACAGGCGACTCTCCGCTTCCCCAGGCAAGACCATAGAACGACCCGACAATGGAACCCCCATCCAGGGGGACCCAAAGGGCCTTCTGGGTCAATTGGATGGCCCGGGTAAAACAACGAACGAACGACCACTGAAAGATAAGCACCTCTGTTACCTACTTCGCGTGTTAATTTCATTACCGAGCATCCAACCCTGGCAATGGTAGGGGCACGGACATTGCTTGGGTGCTATCGAGGGTGTCTACTTGTTTAGACATCCTCATCGCCTAACCCCTCCTTATGTTTAAAAAACCAGAGACGCGGGATGCGGGTGTAGAACTTTAAGTAGAACTGGACGAACCGCTAGACCCTACGTCTCGATGGCTATGGTGTTTTTGTTCACTAGCATAATCGAATTCATAGTTCCCCGTACTCCGAGCTTATATATCCACCTTCTTGAGAGGGGTTCGAAGGGGTCCGCCTGTAGAATCTCCTTCAAGGAGAAGCTGTCAGGTCGCTTAAAGTCAATCGAACGGCTCAAATCGCCATCGAGAGACGGAGACGAAAAATCGTGATGCTCGTGCAGGTCACGCTGGCCCCATCACAAACGCCAGACTAGAAACCCGCATGGACATGTCCGATAAGAGCTTCTCATCGCTCGTACCACTGAGGTAACATTACTGACCCCTGCTTTCGTTTCAATTAAATCGCACATTAATCCCATCATCCAAATGATGCATATGCGATCTTTGCATCTCAACACTTCATGTCGCGCCACGAAGCGGTGCCCGCCTCATTCGATATGAGCGGCAACTAACCGAGGTTCGAAGGCTGGCCCGCAAAGGGCTCGAGGCTGCCCCATGTCAAATAGAGCTAGGGGAGAGAAACCACGATGAGCCCCAGCGTCCTTGCCCGACCCTGCTCAGAAGTGGACAGGGACATCTTGACCTTTCTCGTTTGATTCTAACCCTAAGCCAAACCCATAGAATCTCTATCAAGGAGAGGCCAATGGGCCACCTGAGCCTACCAAACGGCTCAGGCATCTACTGGGAGGCGGGTTAAGAAGTAGTGGAATGCCACATAAGGGCTCTGCCGACCCCATCAACGAATGATGGACCCAGATTCCACAAGAACATACCCGTTAGCGATCTCAGTGAGCATGACACTCGAGCCATTGAGGCAAGTGTCGTCAACTCAGCCCCTCTAGTTGCGGAAACCGAGGACGGGGTGACATGCGAAACACGGCCGACCCCTATCAGACCCTAAGGGGCTCGAGAGCTCGAGCCGCTCGATCCAAGATTGAGAGACCGAGTTTCGAAGGCTGACCTACGAAGGGTCCAAGGCCGCCTCACATCCAACAAGACCTAGGGGAGAAAACGAAGATGACCCTCAGCGGCCTTTGCCCAACCCGCATTGAGGCGAGAAGGGTCATCTCAACTTTCTAAGTATAATCTCGCCTCTTGCCGAGCCCATAGAGTCCCCATTAAGGGGGAATCTGTTGGAAGGCAGGTCAAGGAGTAACAGAACGCCGCCCAAGCGCTTTGCCGACCCTGTCACAAAGCAGCGGGATCGGATTCTGTTCGAACATCCCCGTTAGCAAGCTCATCAGGCACGTCACTCGAGCCGTCGAGGCAAGTGACATCACCTCGACCCCTCCAGTTGCGAAAAAACACGGATGGGGCGACAGTCACAAAACGAGCCGGCCCTTGACCGAATCCCCACCACGCGCGGGGGCTCGGGGAAGGCCGGGCCAGTGATAAGACCAAACTCATGGTCACGGAATGATCGCCAAAATCCTAAGTAGGGGGTACGTGCGAATAGAAAACTAAGTTCGCTACCCTCGCTTTGGTCTCCAGTAACATTCGGCCCCAGCGAGCGCAAAGGGTCGGATCTCACTCAGGGGCTGATAAAGGTACGAATACCTCCTTTTTCTTCAAAACAGTCATTGCATCAGACCTCTTCCTCGCATTGAGACTGGCGACAAGGTTTGTGGGAACAGATAAACAAGCACGCCTGGTAAGACGACAAAAACCCACACCCCGATGGCTACAGTAACTTTGCTCACCAGCATAAATCGAGATTTCCCCCTTATGCACCTTGGGCCCTAGGTCTTAATGAACACAAGGGTCTGATCGCATAAACCTTTTTTCTCGAATGCAAAAGGGAAGAAATCAAGTTCAAACGAACGAAGATAAATTATGAAACAAAATTACGAAACTGTTTTCGGGCACAAAAGTACCGACACTTTTCCACAGATTACAAATAAATGTTTACCAGACTCGACTGACTACCGACCCCTCCGGGGGAGAACCATGTCTTCAATTTTGCTCGCCAGGCTTTCCGCGAGAGGAGTCACCACCGCTTCTATTTCATCCAGCTCAGAGAGCTCATAGCTAGGCGCGAAACCTAGGCTCATCGCCCCTAGGTTGATGTTAACATCATAATGCGAGCAGGCGATGGCGAAGGCTTGGATAATCCCCAAGCGAAAAGCTTCCTTCTCCAGCTGGCGCACCCGCGCTATGATGTCTACGGCACGGGCCACGAGCGAGCTAGTCCCCTCTGCCTGCACCACCTGCAGGTCATCACAGACGACGCTAAGGCCAACCTTCAGGAGTTCAAGCTCGTCGCTCTCCGCCTGAAGAACACTCCTTGTCTCGGCGAGATCCTTGGCAAGTCCGGCAGCGGTGCCCTCGGCCTATAGCTTCTGAACCTTCATGGTGTCAAGCTTGGCCTAGAGGGAGCTGATCCTCTACTGCGCCTCATCACGCTCTCGGACGACCTGGTTGCGCTCCCCGCGGACCGTGCCACGCTCCAAGCGAAGCCTCTCCGAGGTCTGGCGTTGCTCGTCTCGCTCCCCGCATAGCAGGGTGACCATCTCGGCGTCTAGCTTTGCCATCTGCTCCAAGGCCGTGGACCTCTCCTCGGCTTGCAGCTTGAGCTCCTACTCCTTCTCCACCTCGTCCAAGAGGTCGACGATCCGCTGGCGGGTCTCGGCATCCTGCTGGAGCAGCTCGTCCCGCTGCTTCTACACCCTGGCGGCCTCCTCCGCGTCCTAGCGTGCCCTCACCGCCAGATCCTAGAGCATCCCCGCGGCATCCTCCGTGTGTCGGTGGGACTCGGCTTCCCGCCGTCGAAGATCATTCGCCTCCGCCGCAAGGGGAGTCAGCTCCGCCACCCTCTAGCGAAGCTGGGCGGTTACATCCCTATGCAGCCATGCCTCATTGATGAGGCAGTCCCACTCTTCCTTGTGTTCATGAAGGAACCAGGATTTCTCCCGGATGCGAGCGGCAAGAGACCGAAAAAGACAGGTGGTCAGAAAATAAAAGTAGATGAAGAAAGAAGAAATCGAGAGGCAAGACCAAGTAAATACCTGGCTGGTGGGAACGATGACGTCTCAAAGGGCGCCCTGGGCATGGTTTAGAGCATCCAACACGGATGGTTCGCCTTCCCAAGCGGACCGGACTCTTTTGCCACAGAGGGGATACGGGTCAAAAAGCTTCTTCCCTGGCCCGCCTAGGCCCAAGAGTCCAAGGGCCAGCCCAATAGTCTCGACGGCCGTCCCAACAAGGGATGGGCCCATGAGCGACTAGGACTTTGGTACACGAGCATCAGTGGGGCCTCGATCCACAATCGAGCCCCAGCCAGGCTGACCCTGGACGAAATCCCCGCGAATGGGATACTAGGGTTCCCTTAAAACTATTCAGTTGACAAAAACCGAATCTCACAGCCCTACCCGCGAAGGGTCCGAAATTACCCCCCGGGCGATTCTACCCGAATCACCCGGGGGCTCGAGGGCTACACCCGACGGGTGCGCTCGCGCGCACCCTCTGGCGAGTCAAAACATCCCCCAGGCGATTATGTCTGAATCACCTGGGGGCTCGGGGGCTACTGTCGGGGACCTAGTACCGGGGTACCCAATGAGGTGGAACTAATAACCATCGAACGTTGACACTTCCGGTCAGACAAGAACGCTACTGCGCCTCTTTCCCGAACGACAGAAGATTGCTTCCGCCTCTCCCGACCACCGAGGGCTAGACTCCGCCTTACCCGATGGCTAAGGGCTGGCTCCGCCTCGCTCGACCCTCGAGGGCTAGGCTCCGCCTCGCCCGATAGCTAAGGGTGGGCTCTGCCTCGCCCGACGTCCGAGGGCGGGCTCCGCCTCGCCCGATGGCTAAGGGCTAGAGTCCGCCTCGCCCGACCCCCGAGGGCTAGGCTGCGCCTCGCCCGATGGCTAAGGGCAGGCTCCGCCTCGCCCGACGCCCGAGGGCGGGGTCCGTCTCGCCCGACAACTAAGGGCTAGCTCCGCCTCGGCCGACGACTGCACCCTGATCCTTCATAAAGATGAGCACAGGGTACGATAGGACATTCGAGTCAACCGCAGTATCGAGGGTCATGCCCTGTATGCCTATAGGAAGGCACCGCCAGGATACGATGGGACGGGCACTTTAAGCCCTTTTCAACCTAACAGTGCCCGAACAGTGTTGTAGGTACCGACTTTTGTCCCACAGTGTTTTAGGCGCCGCCATCAGCCCTCGGACGCGGATACTAACACAAGCATGCGACAACCACTATAATCCAAGACAGAATTCACATCACCTACAGTGACGGACGTAGGGTGACTTCCTCGTCTACTCCTCGAAGGGTCGCAGCTTGGCCCTCTGACACGCCGCACCATCCGCCGGCGTAGGATGGGACGCACCCACTTGCTGACAGAAGCCAGGGCACGACCCTATAAGGATCAGCGAACACGCCATCTCTGACATGGTCTGCCATGTTAGCAGGGCAGGCACACGGGAAAAAAAAGACCCGGCTCCCCCGAAGGACCTTCTCTACCTTTGGTTTTTTCCTCTTTCTCTCATCTGTGAGCTCTGCTCCCCCTTAGTCTATAAAAGAGAGGGCATGGCACCCCACTAAAGGGACCGACTTTTGACGAATCGTTTGGGACACACAACACACAATCAAGCAGCAACCGAGCTCTTGACGTCCTTTCGACCCTTCCATCGGAGACTTAGGAACTGTCCCTCTCTCGACCGTTTGTACCATCTACTACGAACCTTTTTCGGTACTAATAACATGAGCAGCAGCAGACTGGACGTATGTATATTCTACCCGAATCAGTATAAACCTTGTGTCCTTTAGTACACCATCCGAACCTAACACGCAACAATTATAAATTTACTAGCATGTGTTTGTTCGAAACACCGACACCCTGCTGGAGTTTCTCTTACACGTTGCCAAGCCATTCAAGACCGAAACACGCAGGTGCTTGTTGCCTCTTTTCTGTTACACGGTGTGTCCATCTTTCTTCTTTTTTTCTTTATCTTTTTTTATACATTAATCTATCTATTTTACATGATTATATATGTATCCATATACTAGTTGTAGATGAATAATATAAATTAGTGCACCATGTTTTGTCTTTTTATGTTTTGTTTTTTTAGTTTCATATTTCTGCTAATATGTTATGATATTAATTTGTACATTTAAGTTCTTATATATAACTTATAAGTCCAACTTTACATCTGAGTCATTCAACAAGTTATATATCTAAGTATACAAACAAATTATTATTATAATATAAGTTATCAATGTTGACTTCTACGTATAAATTTGTTCATCTAACTTATAAGTTATACTACATAGTTATTTTCATACATAGTTTTTCATATTTCTACTAATATATTTTAATATTAATTTATACATGTTCTTGAATATAACCTATATGTCCAACTTTACATCTAAGTCATTCATCAAGTTATATATCTAAGTTATACAAACAAGTTATATATAAAAGTTTTGTGTATAATTTTTGTGGCTTTCTCAGAAATTATGTTGATAAGTTTATTCTGCAAAATATTATAAAAGTTATGCGTATAACTTTGTCATATAGTAAGTTATATGTATAAGTTATGTACGTAACTTTGTCACGTTGAAAGTATATGTTGAGGTCATATATATAAGTTATATATTAAAGTTTGTTCCACAAATTATATGTAAAAATTGTGAATATAACGTTGTAACCTTCCAAAAAAGAAAGTTGCGGAAATATTTTTTTCTAAAAAAAGAAAGTTGCTAGGCTGCTAGATTGTTGACCGCTGATCCCACACGTGCGCATCCGAGCACGCCGAAAAAGAATGAGCACGCGCACACAGCACCAAACAAATATGAAAAAGAGGTGGAATTATTTTTTTCCAAAAAGAAAGCAACGGCATGTAGGAAATTTGTTCGCCTCATTCGATTCCAATGAACGTTCGCGAATTAGTCAGGACGTGCGATTCAAGCTTTGGTTGTGCATCCTTTGGGACCAGCTACCAGTGATTGAATATTTGAGTTTGCATTTTTTTTGGATTCGGCCAGGTTATAAACTAACAAACATTTGCGATTTGATTACTTATTCTGCATCGTCTACTCATTTGTTGCACTCAAATCAAACGTTGCTTTCCCGGTTTCCCCACCTTGTTCTTGGATGAGATAGCTTCAGCCCGTGAGCTAAAAGAGTCAGCTCGAGCTGGCAAACAAGCCAAGCCGAGCCGAGCCAACACTCTAGCTCGTTGGCTTAACGGGTCGAGCCAAGCTGACTCGTTAACTTAACGAGCTAGCTCGAGCTGGACTGAGCCGAGCCGAGCTGGCTCAATATCTCAAATGTGAGCCCATGTGCCTACTCCAACAGAGAAGAAACAGGGCCGCCTCCAAATACATGTTTCTTCGTATTCTTCGGGCAAAATGATGAACATAACAAAAAGTATAGACTGTCACGATGGAACATCTTGTGTAAACCAAGATGTCTGGGTGGGCTAGGCATTTTGAATTTGGAGGTTCAGAATTCCTGCCTCTTAGCTAAGTGGTTATTTAAACTGCACAACGATGATGGTCTTTGGCAAGAGGTCTCGCGAAAGAAATATCTACAAAATAAATCCCTATGACAAGTTGTTAGGAAGCCGAGTGATACGCATTTTTGGTCGGGTCTCATGGACGTCAAGGACCTCTTCTTTCAAAAAGGAAGATTTAAGGTCAATAGTGGAACCCAAACTAGATTTTGGGAAGACATTTGGTTGGGCCAGGAACCTTTAATGAACATATTTCCAACGCTGTACAATATTGTGAGGCCGAAGAATAATGACACAGTGGCTAATGTACTAAGTACGTCCCCTCTTAACATTTCTTTTAGAAGAGCGATAGTTGGGTAAAGATGGGCTTAATCTTGTTGCTCTAGTTTTACCGGTCAATCTAAATGAGAATAAGGATAAGTTTATTTGGCAGTTGATGAAGGATGGAATGTTTACAACACAATGTTTGTACAGAGATATTATGAAAAGAGAGTGAATCCCGGGGAGGATGGTGTTCTGGAAGACAAAGCTACCCATAAATATTAAATCTTTCTTTGGTATTTAAAGAGAGGGGTTGTTCTTACAAAGGATAACCTCTTAAAGAGAGGTTGGGATATGAAATGAGTTTTTTTTTGTGGATTGGAAGAGTCGATTCAACATCTTTTTTTTTTACAACAAACAGCTTTATTTCAGCAGCATTAAGCTGATAAGATCGTTACACAATCCATGGTTACTGAACTAAGAGCAGTCAGTAAAGGACATGGAGCTACATGATCATAGTTTGAACAGGAGAAAGAGAAATTCAGAGTGTAGGACCCTGATTCAGCAATTGCCTGTCCAGCAAGTAAATTTGCAGTTTGGTTTTGGTTCCTTTGGATCTTGTAAGTCCTTGTACTTCTTTGCTTCGTGTGATTGATGAAGGACTGAGTGAGATGCTTTATTCTCCAGTCCAGCGGGTTTGAATGATCTGGTCCATTGAAGAATTGGACAAGTTGCAGATTGTCTGATAAGAAATTGGTGTGGTGAAGATTTAGCTCTTCAGTAACTTCTGCAGCCCAAGCCACAGCAGCAGCCTCAGCCATGATAACTGAGGATTTTTTTTTTTTGAAACAATGGCAGGAGCTCTGTCTTTCAATTAAGACGAAAGAAGTTTATATACAAGCAAAAGGTAGCCAAGTGTGGTGCCAAACACTACGAAAGGTTACCCACCCACGCAACGCGACAGAGTACACTCTACTATGAGTCATCGTCGCCGAGCATAGTTGCAAAGCAGCTAGCAGCTCCGACTTCCCATGGCAAAACACCGACAACCCATCATAAGATGTCAGACCAACGGGCCCGAAGCAGTAGGCCGCAGCAGGTCATCGTTGCCGAGCACAAACGCCCCGCGAAGAGCAGCTCCGACTTCCTGCCATGATCCCACGCCCCGCCCGCGGCGATTGCCGAGCCTCTAAAGCTGAAAACCCAGCCGTCGGAGAAGGAGGGTTCGACACGCGTCATCGTTGCCGAGCTACATCCCCCGATGCAGCAGCTCCGACTTCGCGATGTAGAACTCGCCGTCTCGCATCAACCGGGCGCCGAGAGGCAGAGGACATCCGCCAAAGGAGACATCACGGCCGAGACGAATTTCCACAGCGACGCCTTCAGGAAGAGTACGACGCCGAATGCGTCGCCGTCGCTTGTCCAGGAAAGGACCGGGTTTTCACCCGTGGAAGACCAGGCTGGGGGCACAAGAACACGACGCCTCCAACAAGGAAAACGGCGCCCACAGGCGTCGCCGTCGCCATGGCTTTCGCCCGAGGTGCCCCTAGCACATACGTCGAGCCAAGATGCTGGACCGTAGCCTGTCGCCACCGTCGTCGTCACTGCCAACCCGCAGAAGCTTCTCCAGAGGGGCCTCGACGCGCCGGCTGCTCACAGCAGCCGCACAGCTGCGTCGGCCGCCACCCCCTCCGATCGGGCTACATGCAGACCTGGACTTACCCTGCCACGCGCGTCGCCCTGCCGCACGCCGAAGCCGTCGTCGGCACAAGCGCCCACCGTCGACGCTGCCGACGCCACCGCATGGACGGCAGCAGCTGCAGCCGCGGAATGGCCGGATCCGGAGGAAGGGGAGCTGGAGCAGCCTTGCCGCCACGCCCTTGCAGGCGCACGGGCCCCAGCCGTAGCCACAGCCGCGCTCGCATCGACGCGCCGGCCTTCGCCGCCGCCGTAGCCACGCCGCCATAGATCCACGGTGGGGGGCACCAAGCTCGGTCCCCGCCTCCTCCATCGACCGTCAAGCCCAGCCCTGCGCAGATCCACCCGGGAGGCCGCCGGATCCACTCAAGGAGGCGCCGGATCCAGCCCAACGGTGCCCCACCGCAGCCGGACCCCGCCGCCACCGCCGCTCAACAGGCCGCCTCGCCCCGGCTGGCCGCCTCCGCCGACCCGGACTCAGGAACAACGGATCCGCCCATGGGGACGGCAAATCCGGTCGTCGGAGCACCGGGGCAGCCTCCACCATGCCGGGGATGGGAACACGACGGCCGCCCGCATGACCGCCCGCGTCGCCCGGACGAAGAGTGCCCTGCCGCCGCCTTCCTCACGGGCCTGCGCCTCCAGGCACCCGCTCCGGCGACGGCAAGGAGAGAGAGAGAGAGGAGGGAGGACGCTCGGCGGCGGCGCGGCAAGGAGCCCCCGTGTCGCCTACGGGAGCGACGCGGGGGGGGGGGGGGGGGGGAGTTTCTTACTCCCATGTCTCAAACTATTTTTTTGAAACGCAATGGCAGGAGCTCTGCCTTTCCATTAAGATAGGAAAGAGAGTTTATATACAAGAGCTGTAGAGATCCCCGAGCAAGATAAGGGGGTAAAGAGGTGAAAAAATTGTACAGTCGTCTAGGACGATTACTCTCCCCAAGAATGAGCCATCTTCTTCTGAAGGATGTCCTCTTTCGTTCTTGAGGCCACCTGCATTGCCGTTTCGTGGGTGTTTGTGAATATTCTTCTATTTCTCTCTTTCCAAATGTTCCAGACGGTGTAGATTACCAAGCCGTTGAAGTGCTTTCTGTCGTCCTTGGTTATCTTGGATTGGACCTCTTCTCACCACGAGATCAAATGGGTTGGATCTTCGGCCGGGAGGATTATGCTCGCATCGAAGTGTTCCTAATGTAGAATGAGATTCCATACTGCTCTGGTGAACGGACAAAGCAAGGCTAAGTGGAGGCACGTTTCGAACGGGCCGTTGCATAGGGCGCATCGGTCTTGGTGGTGTGGCTAACTGAGGATGAGCCTGACATTTTGGCTTTGATGTAGATCTGCTCCGGCGGCTGAACCTGCATGTTTAAAATGAAAATTCCAATCCCAGCAGTCCTTGGTGAAGAGGAGACTGTGTCTGGGACAATAGAAGCATCGGTATAGCATCTAGATCCACCTAGAAGTGCAGGAAGGTGGATAGTGAAGTTGTTGTTCCTCTCTCTTGGAAACCTGTTCGACTGCCATATAGCCAGAATGTTTGGAATGTGTTGCGCATCGCCTTCGGGTTTCAACCACCTAGAGATATGACCCATTTGTTAGGCAATTGGCTATTGAGTTTTGATACATCGATTAGGAACCAAGCAATAGCGGGTATATCAGCATTGTGCTGGGCTCTATGGTTGTGCAGAAATAGTGCGGTTTTTAATAAATTGAATACTAATTCTTTAAAACAGATCATTTTCACAGGGACATATTGGACTCAGTTGTCTAGAGAGGAAGAGAAGAGGGTACGTTCGGAACGAAGGCTGTAGACGAATTGACGTCTTGGTGCTCGATCTTTTTTACGAGGATGGAATATATAGGAGGAGAATTGAGAACTAGTTTCTCGTGGCTTTGTGTGAACTATGTGTTTTTCCGTCTGTGTTAGGTGTTCTGTTGTTTTCGGTCCGGGTCGTCGGATTGGGTCTTAAGTATCCTTGAGTTTGTATTGTAGGGCGTGAATTGGGATAGGCCAGAAACATTTTCTCTACTAATCTAAAAAAAGGACATATGTCCTCATAAACTCTATGCCAACAAGGTGGAGGCACGCACAGCTGCACGCCTTTAATTTGCATGCTTTTCACATAAGTCATGCTCCAGTCCGGCGGTGTCAGGTTCTCAAAGACCGCCTACCGATATTATTAGTCACGATACAGTGTTTTTCTTTCACAACAAAACAACATCAGCCAGCTTATTAACCATAAAAACTATAAGCCGAACACCTTAAGGTCCTGTTTGATACATAGAACTAACAACTAGTAAACTAATTTTTAGTCTCTAAACATCAAACAGCTAAATTAATTATAAGTCCACTAGTCATGGACTAGTTGTTAGTTCACTAGTCCACTTATAGAAACTAATAGAACTAGTTGTTAGTCCTGTTCATCCAAACATGTCCTAATTAGCTGCTGCGCACAGACAGCGTATGTCTATTCACTACCGGACTCCTTGAGTTTGCCGAGTGCCCGAAACACTCGGCAAAAGACATAAAACACTCGGCAAATGGTTCGCCAAGTGTAACACTCGGCGAACAACACTCGTCAAAAACAGTGACGGCAAAGCCAACTTTACCGAGTGTCTTTTATCGGGCACTCGGCAAAGGCTTTGCCGAGTGCCCGACACTCGGCAAAGTTGAAACCGAAAAAAATGGGAATTTTTACCCAAAAAAAATAGAATTTTTTTTTATTGATGGAGGCCCCCACCGGCCAGCGTCCACCCATCTACGACATTTTTCGCGTGAATTTCATGGCTACGCGGCCGACGCGATTCGAACCCGAGACCTCCCGCTGTGCACGTACCTCCTCTACCACTACACCACACTCTCACTTGTGTCTGGATTCCGTTTTAGTTCCCAATATATTATACTAAACCGAGTGTAAATTGCATGTTTGAGGCCCTAAATGAATTCAAATAAAAAAGTTGTAAACTACAAAGTTTCATAACTTTTCGAGATCTACACTTTTAGTTTAGGAAGTTTTTCCATCCGAGGTCGTTTACAAAATTTGAATTTTAAAATTTTGAAATTCAAACACAGTTTTGCATGACAAGATGTTTTCAAATCAAAAAGTTGTAAACTACAAAGTTTCATAACTTTTCGAGATCTACACTTTTAGTTTAGGAAGTTTTTCCATCCGAGGTCGTTTACAAAATTTGAATTTTAAAAATTTGAAATTCAAACACAGTTTTGCATGACAAGATGTTTTCAAATCAAAAAGTTGTCAACTACAATGTTTCATAACTTTTCGAGATCTACAGAGTTTATTTTGGTTGTTTTTTCATCCGAGGTCGTTTGAAAAGTTCGAATTTTAAAATTTTGAAATTCAAACGCAGTTTTGCATGACAAGATGTTTTCAAATCAAAAAGTTGCCAATTACAAAGTTTCATAACTTTTCGAGATCTACAAAGTTTATTTTGGTTGTTTGGTCATCTGTTCATCCGACATGGTCGTTCTAACATTGTTCACAAATCTTATATATCTCTCTTGTAGTTTCATAAACTACAAGAGACATATGTTAGATTTGTGAACAAATTTATTTTCACTTTGTCGTATAAAGAAAAGACCAAAACAAACATTGTACATCTTGATGAGTTATACAACTTTGTAGTTGAAAACTTTTTCATTTGAATTAATTTACTGCTTCAAATGTGTTTTGAAAGTTTCTTTGCCGAGTGTCAAAAAAAAAAATATAACACTCGGCAAAGAAGCTCTTTGCCGAGTGTAAAAAAAACACTCGGCAAAGAGACTCTTTGCCGAGTGTCAAAAAAAAAACACTCGGCAAATAGTCTCTTTGCCGAGTGTCAAAAAAAAACACTCGGCAAAGGAGTCTTTACCGAGTGCCCGAAAAACAATACTCGGCAAACCACCTGGCACTCGGCAAACAGCCGGTCTCCGGTAGTGATTTATGTTTGTGGCATATATGCAAAATCATTGCGGACTGACCCAGCGGGGCAATTCTATTGCCGACCATGGCCTACCTACCGACTCGGTGGCTTGCCTGAAACGGGTGTAACGGCCTCCCGGCGGGCAAGGCACTTCGCCGGGATCTCGCTAGCTGTTGGCTCTTGCTGTTGCTGTTGCTACTACGGGAAAGTAAGTCGTAAGATGCCAAAAAAACGAGTTTGGTTTATCGAGTCACCCAATGCTTCGTGAGGTGATCCATCATGAGTTCATCATGGAACTTCGGTGAAATCAACTAATTTTTCATGCATATACTAATTATTAGCCTGTGAGGATCACTTCGTTCCATTTCATAAACCAAATAAAAAAAGTGAGGAATGTGAGAAGAAGATAAACGGCCACCTCATTCCTCAAACCAAACACACACCCTGTATCGACGATTGATCCCAACGCACATCTACTGGTACTAGCTAGCGCCCTAGATCATCGTGAATTCGTGACAAACGTTCGAGGATTCGCTGGCCGCAACATTATAACAGACGCCTGCAACTCAGACCTCCTCCTAATAGTCGTCATTCAGAGAAAGCAACACGTAACTGACGCTCCAAATGAAATCTCGATTTGTCACTCGATCTTGTCGTCGTCCATTCGTCTAAAACCTAGCGCATGCATGCATGGTAATTAAAGGCAAGGCAAGCGACGTACAAGCAACAGGCATTTAGGTACGATGAAGACACAGACACACAGTAGAGATGAGAGAACCTCCATCGATCTCAGCAGAGATGTTGTCTTCTCTCGCTCAGCTCGCTAAAATAGTGGTGCCATTGACAAGTTGGCCTACCTGGTTCAGAGGCTGTTTTCCCAGTGATGCAGACTACCTCAAGAAGAATCACTGAAACCAAACCCTTGGCCTATTTAAACCTCAGATAGAGAGACCTGCAGGCATCCTAGTTCCTTCCATAGTTTCATTCTTCGTCCTCGCTTCACCTCACCATCGCTGCCATCCAATTAAGAACAAAGCGGACACACATAGGAAACAAGAGAAAAAATGAGGCTTATTGGCGGAGCTCTTGCTCTGCTCCTGTTCGTCCATGCTGGAGGCCAGCAGCAAGCAGCGGAGGCCCGCGGGGATGCGTTCGTGAGGGTCCAGGGCACCCGCTTCGTGCACCACGGCAAGCCGTTCTTCGTCAACGGGTTCAACGCCTACTGGCTCATCAACTTGGGCGCCGACCACGCGCAGAGGGGCAAGGTCACGTCGGCGCTGAGCCAGGCCGCCGGCGCCAGCCTCTCCCTGGCCAGGACGTGGGCGTTCAACGACGGCAACGGCAGCAGTGCACTGCAGTACTCTCCCGGCCACTACAACGAGAAAACATTCCAGGTCACCTCCTGTTTCCCTTAGTGCTAACGACGACCGAGTTTCTTGAGATATTGATGCACATGAGTTGCCATTTCTCTCTCTCTCTCATTCAGGGGTTGGATTTCGTGCTATCGGAGGCTAGGAAGCATGGGATAGGCCTTGATTAGTTGCTCCCCTAAAGTTTACTCCATATCTCATCGAATGTTTAGACACATGCACGAAGTATTAAATGTAGACTAAAAATAATTAATTACATAGTTTGCGACTAATTTGTGAGACGAATTTTTTAAGCCTAATTAGACATGATTTGACAATGTGGTGCTACAGTAACACGTGTGCTAATGACAGATTAATTAGGCTTAATAAATTCATCTCACGGATTAGTGACGGATTCTGTAATTTGTTTTTTTATTAGTATCCAAACACCCCATGCAACACCCAATGTGACACCCTAAAACTTTACGCTCTGAATTTAAACAAGGCCTAAGATGATTTTGAGCCTTGTCAACTATTTTGGTGACTATGGAGGGAGGAAGTACGTGGATTGGGCGAAGGGTCCGGGGCAGACCAATTTATCTGACGATGGATTCTTCACTAACCCTGTTGTCAAGGGCTTCTACAGGAACCATATCAAGGTGAGAGAGAGTGTGTGCTGTAAACCATAGTAATTTTGTTTCATTAAAAACCATAGTAGTTTGCACCGTTTCGTTAAAAACCAAGTCAATGTTTCTTTACTTTAACTAAGTTTATAATATCAAGATTTATTTATGTCTCTAAATGCCCATTTTGGTCTGAATATTGCAAGTTACAGTCAACCTAATATTCTCTCTGCACAATGTTTGCACTTGAAAGAGAAACTGCCTACTAGTTTTACATTGATGGAAAACAGGCAAGACAGGAATCAAGACGAGCAGAGAAAGGCAACAAACTGTGGATCTTGTTGCTCTGCATCAGACAATTAGTCAAACAAGCTTTGTTCTGAAACTAGAAGTGCATACTTTATCTTCACTGCTAGTTCGAGCACGCTTCTGACTCATTTCATGAATCGATCAAAAGGCCGTTGAATACGTTCACCGGTGTGGCGTACAAGGACGACCCAACGATCATGGTGTGGGAGCTGATGAACGAGCCCGTTGCCAGTCCGACGTCACCTGCCCCACTATTCTCCAGTCGTGGATCACGGAGATGGCAGCGCACGTGAAGTCCATCGATGGCAACCACCTGTTGGAGGTCGGCCTGGAGGGCTTCTACGGCTTGTCGCCGCCGCCGTCCCGCAGCTCCGTGAACCCGCCGCGGCACGACAAGACGGGCACCGACTTCATCGCCAACAACCAGGTGCCCGGGGTCGACGTACTTCGCCACCGTCCACTAGTACCCGGACCAGTGGCTGCGCGGCTTGGACGCCCAGTCGCAGCTGCGGTTCCTGAGCACCTGGCTCGACGCCCACATCGCCGACGCACAGGCGGTGCTGCGGAAGCCGCTGCTGGTGACCGAGTTCGGCAAGTCAGGCCGCCATGACACAGGTTACAGTGTCGACCATCGCGACGCGATGTTCGCCACGGTGTACGCCGAGGTCTTCAAATCGGCGCGTGCCGAGGGCCCTGCAGCGGGCGCGCTCTTCTGGCAGCTCATGATGGAGGGAATGGACTCCTACGGTGACGGCTACGAGGTCGTCCTCCGGCAGGCGCCGTCCACCACCAGAGTCATCAGGACGCAGAGCCGGAGGATGCAGCGGCTCGCCAGGGCGTTCGTGCGCGTGCGCAAGGTCCAGCACCAGCAGGGGAAGACGGAATAGTAGTGATCTGAAGACAGTACAGTACATGGATAATAATAAGCAATGTAAAGAAGGAAAGTTGACGTACCACTGAAATTGCAAGACAACATCCAATATGTAATGGTCATGCTCAAGTCTTTCAGGAGATAATTTCTGGTATTTCTTCACCTTTCCATCACCACCTCTAGGATATGGCCAGCCCAATCAAATTCTTTGATCTTTGATACATCACGTAGGCTATGAAGATACTTCAAGGTCACCGCATTTGTTGTGCTCGTACAATAAACAGATCCAAAAGCTATAAGCATGAAAGCCTTCATGAATGAATCCCTATTGTCCTTAATCGACTTGAGCACCTCTATGCACTTTTTCATCTTAGACCTATCGCTGTCCCTAAACTGAACACAGATTTTCTGGAACTCCTCAACACTCTCAACATCAACAGATATGTCCAAAGGTGTGGTGCCAATTTCAAGGCATAATATCTTGCAAACTAGAGGGTGATCAAATACAATCACCTTACCATCAAAGGATCCATGTGTTGTATTATCGACTAGCTTTATTGGAATAGAGAATTGAGACATGGACAACAGAGAACCATTTCTTTTGATCTTCATCTAAATTGCTCAGTTGCTGAAAATCTTGTTTTAAAATCACAGTTGCTCCTTTCTCATTACCTAGAAACGAACAAATTA